>NC_136901.1:67921043-67966892 GCF_949606895.1 Notothenia rossii | reverse complement strand
AGAAACTAGTCCATGCATTTGTTACTTCAAGGCTGGATTATTGTAACTCCTTATTATCAGGGTGTAGCAAGAAGTCAGTCAAGTCGCTTCAGCTGATTCAAAATGCTGCAGCTCGTGTACTAACCAGAGTTAGGAAAAGGGACCACATTACTCCTGTTCTGGCTGCCTTGCACTGGCTCCCTATAGAACACAGGATAGAATTTAAAATTCTTCTTCTCGCCTACAAAGCCCTTAATGGGCAGGCGCCATCTTACCTTAAAGAACTCATTATACCCTATTGTCCTACTAGGGCATTGCGTTCCAAGAATGCAGGGTTGTTGGTTGTTCCTAGAGTCTCTAAAAGTACAATGGGAGCCAGAGCCTTTTCTTATCAAGCTCCACTTTTGTGGAATCAGCTTCCAGTTTGTGTTCGGACGGCAGACACCCTATCCGTTTTTTAAGAGTGCGCTTAAGACCTTCCTTTTTGATAAAGCTTATAGTTAGGGCTGATTAGATTCAGCCCCTAGTTTTGCTGATATAGGCTTAGTTTGTCGGGGGACATCTTACTTCTTCCTTCTCTCTGTCTATACCTGTGTACTCTCATGTTCCGATTAACCCAGCTTCTCCAAATTTCTTTCTTTTTGGTGTCTATATACGCCGGGATCCGGAGTCATGGATGATCCTGCGGTCCTGTGTCATGGATTGCGAGTCCTGGATCTTGAGTCGTGGCTGCGGTCCTGGATCATAAGTCCTGGATGGATATCCTCGTGGATTCATCTTCTTATTATACACACATGCATTTCAAAACATTTGGACTACCTATGTTGCAAATGTATTATCTTTTCAATTTACACACGGCATCTATTGCACGTCTGTCCGTCCTGGGAGAGGGATCCCTCCTCTGTTGCTCTCCCTGAGGTTTCTCCCATTTTTCCCTTTAAACTGTGGGGTTTTCTCTGGAAGTTTTTCCTTGTACGATGTGAGGGTCTAAGGACAGAGGGTGTCGTATTGTCATACTGATATTCTGTACAAACTGTGAAGTCCACTGAGACAAATGTAACATTTGTGATATTGGGCTATATAAATAAACATTGATTGATTGATTGATAGTTGTAAGTGCACTGCCTTGCGGCCTGAAGCACCATCCTTGATGGAGCATATACTGTATGTGGGCTGGACCTGGAAGGAGTGAGCAGAGGGTAAAGGTGTCGATTCTTGCTCTGTTTTCTGTGACTATCTTCCTCACCCTCTCAGACTTTCAGTTGCGCGCTACTAAAGAGACGTACTACCATGGAAACCAAACAATGGTGTAGCTGTATTAAAGTCACAGTGGAAACAGTCCTGAGTAAATCTGATTTTGTCAGAAATCGGGAGAAATGCGGGACAAATATGACCCCAGGAGGAAACCGGGAGAGGGCAATGAAATCGGGAGTCTCCCGCGAAAATAGGGAGAGTTGGCAAGTATGGCTGCAACAGATCTGATACAGACTGACACAGATTTGAAATTGTTCTGACATCAGAAACAGGGTGCTCCGCCTATATGGGCAACTCTCCACCTATCAGGGGAATGAGAGGTTGCGTGGCATGGTAACAGCATGGTAACAGCTTGGTAACAGCATGGTAACATGGCGCTCTTGCCTCACAGACATGTTTTATATGGCTCTACAATATATATATATAAATATATATATATATATATATATATATATATATATATAAACAGACAGAGTTCACTCCGTCACGGAGGGGTAAGGTCGAGGGAGTGGTATGGGATTGGGCCTCCATCTGACAGGAGGGAGCCTCGTTGAGCTGCGAGTGTCACTCCACGGAGTTCACTCCGTCACGGAGGGGGAGTGTTCAGGGGTAGTGTGTAGGGCGTGGTTTGGGATTGGGCCTATTCTCTGACACGCTTGAAAGGGAGGGGTGGTCTGAGTAATATTGGCCCAATCCCAAACCACCCAACGACCCTACCCCTCCGTGACGGAGTGAACTCCGTCTGTAGCCACACTCGCAGCTCAACGAGGCTCCCTCCTGTCAGATGGAGGGAGTAAATACAGCAGCAAGCTTTGGGACGGCCTCCCCTCTCTCCGGCAGAAACAGGAAATGCCGTAACTGTAATGTAACAACGGTTTCAAATCAGCATCTCTTAGACAAAAAATGTAAATTATAACTCAAATAAAACTCCAAACATCTTTAATTGGGTTACTTTTTTGTAAAGCTCTTTTAGTTTTAGACCTGATGTTTATAAGCTTCTTAGTTTTTGCAACAGTCTGTAAATATACACAACTTTATAATAAAGTGCACACATTTACCTTTTTCTAGACTTAACACAGGTATGATCCTAAGTTAAAACATATGAGGCTATCATGAGGTTGTTAACATCGCAGTTTATCAATGGAAGTTTGCTCTACTTGTTAACAGCTTGTTCCCTGACGGACACACACAGCGTTGAGACCGGTCAGGTAGAGACCGGTCTCAAGCTTTATATATACAGTCTATGGTCTCAAGTCAGCTCCGATGCAGACTCGCTGTTTGAGGGCTTGATAGCCCACTCCCCCTCCACACCGCTCCACACTCGTAGCTTTGGAACAGCACTTAATGTGGCGGACCCTCCGCGTGAACGCGCAAACGGAGGGGTAGGGTGTAGGGGTAGGGAGGTGGTTTGAGAATGGGCCATTAAGTTGGCTGCAATCTGCATCCTGACCATTAGATGCCACTCAATTCTATAAAATGCTACTTTATCATCAGTAACTGAATGTTTGGCCCGTTTGGACAGCAGAACTAAGCTCTAAACACAACGCTGACAAACCATCAGTAAGGTGTTATGGCAAGCTCTTCAGCAAATATAGGTGTTTACACATCCAGCAAGTACGGTGCAAGCGTTGTTTGATCAAGTTTTTGTCCACATGATGTACATAAGTTACATTTTTCTTCTCCTTTTAGCTCTGTTTTGGTTTCCAGCCCTCATGGCAATGATCTTTCTTTGTAGCTGCTAAATGCTCACTCCACTTTGTTCACCAGTTAGTTGCTACCTGTTTGCTGCCTGGTGCTTAGCAGGTAGTGTATTGTATTCATCTGAGCTTGTTACTTGAAAACAGCCTCCCGCTGTAGTTTGAAACGATGCTAAGAGCTGTGGGACGAATACAGTAAAGCTGCAGCCTGCAACAGTGAGCTAAAAGATGCTAAAGTACTCTGTAGAGCTGAGAAACACTGCAGGGCTGGAATCATTTACTGTCAACTTGCCACTATGAGCGACACCTCCTATATATACTGTACATAGTCATTTGATCCAGTGTCACGATGCGATTGAGTGCAGCTTTCAGTACCTCTTTTAAAGGCTTTTACTCGTAAAGTAACATTTTTACACTTGGTAAATTAGATACTTCTTTCACCACAATGTAGAGACTTTGTAATAGTGGGAAAAGTACATTTGTTATCCTGTATGTTCCCCCATTGATGGCTCTGTTTTGTTCAGGAGTCTCAGTAAGCCATGGCAGAGTGACATTGAGCCAGCATGCACAATAGGGGTATATGCAGATGTCACTTAACCATTACAACAGGCTTCCCTTAGTTGGACTAAGGCAAGGGGGAACAATATCCTGCAATATAGGTGACGTAAGTATGGAAAAGCATTAAAAACAAATGGTAAAACAAATGATTATCCACTTAAATTATAGGTAGTTTTAGGCAACAGCAATTCTTATAACCCACCATAAAGAAAAGTGGTCAATGGACATTGATATGTGGCTAGGAATGAGTTTGCTTCTACCTGGTTGCGACGGAGGGGAAAAACACAGAGCAATTGATGCTTGGTTGTACTGAAATTCAAGTGAAAGGGTCATGAGTAGATACGTATTTGTGTTCGGAGTGGTTTGTATACATATTTACAATGATTTCTCATTTTTACTTGGAAAACTGTTAGCTATTTTGTTCGCAGCTGGCGAGCTTTGTTGTTGTCAGCTACCTCAACATCTGCCCCCTACTTGTAGAACACACAGCTAATCATGTTTTTCTAAATAAATGCTGACAAAATCCTAACTTTTACAAAAAATATAATCAAAGAACATTTCATTGACGAGTTACCGATACAGTAAATAGGTGTTTACTAAAACCTGATGGAAAATGGCAACTGCAAATCCAAGTTTGGCTGCGTAGGTTTTCGAGTTATTTTTTCAAATTACAGAGATCAATTTGCTTCTGTATTATTTAGCTTTTGGCTTTTAGCTTATTGTTGAATCTATTTGTACAGTCAATTGCACAACGGCTCGTTTCCATTTTTAGACATGTTTTTTTTGTGTTTTTGCGACATTTGAGCTAAAACTCATTCAGCCACTGCAGTGACATTGGTCTAAAGTGACTTCACATTTGACCATATATACAAGGACTCTGATACTAGAGAATCTAAATGTAATAATGTTTTATTCGTTTAGTTATTTACATTGTGTATGAAAAAAGTACATTATATAATAATATCATTATTGCATCAAGCAAGCTAAAATGTTAAACATATCTGCTGATGTTCGTTAAATACAGGTTTAAATAAAAATATAATTATATAATAAAAACATTACATCTAGCTGACATATATGTGACTTGATTTAAAAGGTTTTAAACAATTGAAGCTTTAGGATTTTTGTATTCCAACAATCCTCAGTTTAAGACACCTAGTTTAAGCTTTAAGTGTACAGTCAAATATGACACATTTGGGGGATTTTAACAAATAAGGAGATTTAAATAAATAATAGTGATGTTTTTGCTCATGGGATGATCTGTCTAAATGTTGGCTCCCCTAAACCTGATAACAAACTGTAATTTCATGACTTTTGGTTAAAGGCAAAGTCATGAGATTGACTAGAGAGTGGGATCCCAGCAGCATTGTTTATCATCATTGCCCTTTGAGTCTCATTGGTTCATACGTCTTTTGCTCTAGGCCTTGAATTGTGTAACGGTGTGGCTTTTTTTTAATCGATGAATAATTTAATCTGCCTAATATTGCAGGCAGCTCTCAAAGCCGAGCTTCACATATCGGAAATTGGTTTTGGAAATTACTTTTTGTATTATTGTAAATGTCATATTTCTCCTATTTAAAGTTGCGATAATTTCTGAGTGATAATATTCAAACAAACTGCTGTTTTTAAATCTTGCACAATGGCTTTAATTCCAGACATCCTGCACCATACATAAAGGAATGTCTGTGTGTGTGTGTGTGTGTGTGTGTGTGTGTGTGTGTGTGTGTGTGTGTGTGTGTGTGTGTGTGTGTGTGTGTGTGTGTGTGTGTGTGTGTGTGTGTGTGTGTGTGTGTGTGTGTGTGTGTGTGTGTGTGTGTGTGTGTGTGTGTGTATTTAGAATTGCCCTTTTAAAAAGGACACCCATTGCGAACAGTCAAAAAAGGACACAGAAACAAAGCTGAAAACTCAATGCTGCTGTGGTGTGAGATATTTTACAGCTGAATTCATGTTTTGTTCTCTTTTTACTTTACGTTTTTTCGAGGTGTGATACATTAATTGTAAATGTATCGGGTGTTGAATCCAGAGGAAAGGTCAGATGGTGAATTAATAAAAACATGGCGCAGTCACTCTTGGCTTTAATAATGTCACTGTCTTAATTAACTCACCCATCACATGCCGGGCACAAAATCTGTCTACATTAAGAAAAATCTCCGTGTAACAATTTAACAAGGTTAAATCTGAGTGACAGACAGAGTTAACAGCACATGTGGGCATGTGACACAGCCTCGGGTTATAGGCTTTCATTGCATTGACAGGCTGTGTCTGAAAGTGTTAATGGTGAAGTGTTCTACACCTTGCCAATAGATACGTTGTCACAGATATACATGACTGCACTCTCTCTCGCCTTTGGGATCATTGACACTTTCTAGATCTACCTGATTGTTCCTGCATTGACGCATAACATTCAAATACAGTCCACAGCATTATCGACCTATGTTACCATACACACTCAAACATACCCACTATGTGGATGCAGTTCAATACCCCAGACTTGCCCCTTCACCTCTTGTTCCCATCAAACTTGGTACAAAGCTGCTGGGTTTCCTGTCGCACACATTTTCGGTTGAGAGCATAGCTCCATAAATAAACAAAACATAAGCTCATGTTATTTTAAATATGGCACTGTGGTGACACGTTATGATACATAATTCACAGTGTGATTAGTGTGTGTTGCAACCCGGAACCGTTAGTGAGGGTACCGGGGTTTGTTGCCATTCATGCTGGCTTATCATACAGAGCAGCACATGTACTTACCTCTTGTCAATTAATGGATAATGAAGTGTGGAAGTCCATTCTGACTACACCTCCTCTGACTCCCGTTCATCGGCTCTACACTGGTGACCCTGACGTTTTCGAGAAAGTTTCCGAAGACTCAATGAACTCTGCGGCATGGTTCGCACACATGGAGGCACACTTTGCTTGCCGACAAGTCCGTGATGGGGATTCGAAATATTTCCACGTGGTAGCAGCGATGGGACGCTCCACGTCATCCAGGTTGGTGGGATTTATCACAGACCCCCCGCCCCATGGCAAATATGAGGCGATTAAGGCCCTTCTCCTTAAAACATTTAGCTTATCTGCTAAGGAGAGGGCCCGCCAGATACTTGACATTCAAGGCCTAGGAGACAGCAAGCCATCTCAGCTAATGGAGAAAATGCTAAATCTGCTAGGGGGGGAAGATCCCCGGATTTTGTTCATGGAGACATTCCTGAGCAACTTGCCGACCGTTTTTTCCTGGCTACCCAGCGGTCCGGTGCAGAGGCACTAGCTGTGACGCTCGGCGCCCCCTCTACAGTTATGAAGGTACCGAGCCGGCATGGGGACACAGGAGAGTGTCTTTACCACGCGCGGTTCGGGGCCAGGGCAAGGAAGTGTGTCGTTCCCTGCAGTTACAAGCCTCCGGGAAACTGAGGAGCCAGCGTTAGTGGCCCTGAGCGTTGGCGGCACGAGCAGACTTCTCTTCGTCAGCGACAGAGTCTCAGGAAGCTTGTTTCTGTGTGATACAGGAGCTGAACGGAGAGGGAAGACGTTGCTCGTGGGGGACATGGACCGCGGTTGACGAAAGCTAATGGCGGCCCCATTCGCACGTACGGCGTGAGGCCTATGTGTTTGTGTATTGGAGGACAGCTGTTTAACTTTGATTTTGTGACGGCAGACATTTATTTTCCTCTCCTCGGGGCAGACTTTTTATGTGCTCACGGACTCCTGGTGGATGTTAAAAATAAACGCTTGGTTGATGCCTTGACATTTTCCTCCCTCGTGTGTACGCTTGGCAAGGCGGTGTACAAGGGGCTGTCGGGCTCGCTGTCGGGAGCGGACATTTTTCTCAAGTTGTTGGTTGAATTTCCAGACCTGACGCTACCCACCTTCTCAGCGGTTGAACCCTTCTAAGCTTGCAGTAGCGAGGGCGGAGTTTTCAACCATGGAACGCCTGGGTATCGTCCGCCAGTCTGACAGTCCTTGGGCCTCTCCTCTGCACGTCGTTCCCAAGCCGAACGGCGGTTGGCGCCCGCGCAGGGATTACCGCCGCCTCAATGACGCCACGACCGTTACCCGGTGCCGCACATTCAAGATTTTTCAGCACATCTGGCCAGTACGCTGGTGTTTTCTAAAATGGACCTGGTGCGCGGATACCACCAGGTGCCCATGCATCCCCTGGACGTTCCCTAGACGGCAGTGATAACGCCGTTTGGACTTTTCGAGTTCCTGCGGATGCCTTTTTGGCTCAAGAACGCCGCTCAAACGTTCCAGCGCCTTCTTCTTCTTCTTCTTCTTATTCTCTCGGTTTTTTGGCGGATTGCAAACAACTTTAAGGTGCATACCGCCACCTCCGGAGTCGGCTTGACTCGGTTTGCATTCATAAAGAATGCACACATGTGTTTAATCGTTAATGTCAGATGTGTACTAAGTAAATACATTTGTTCCTGCTCAAGATTAGATTCAACTTTATTGTTATTGCACATATTACAGGTACTGAGACAACGAAATGCAGTTTAGCTTCCAACCAGGAATGCAAAAAGCAGTAAAGTGAAAACTAGGCTTGTTTGAGACAAGCGAGACCTGCGCAGACCTGCGCAGTTGCGATCAACGTCTTGCTAGTGTATTGCATGATGGTTAGTTATTTTGTCCGACTTGCTCTGGAGGCTCGCCTACATGAGACATTGAAATCTCGCGGGACAAAGGCGCCCGCAGCCTTGAGAGCGAGGCGCGGCGAGGCGGCGCAGTTCCTCTCCACGGGCTGCAGAGGCGAAATACTTGATGGGAAACAACTCGCTGGTTTCTCGAGCTGAGCGCTCATTGGTGGTTTTTACCACGTGCTGCTGATGAAGCTCTCCATTGGCTCGGCAAAGGTTTGTTGTTGTTTTGTGTCAGTTTTACGTCGCCCCTTCCATTTAAATTTTTCCTCATTGGTCCACAATGTTTATCATCATGAAATGAATATCCATATATGTTATACTATACTTGCACTACTTACCGTTTTCATACTTTATATATCCTAGCATATTCATACACACTGTTCATACTGCTCACAGGCTGCTGTGTATATCTAGTGTATTCATACCCCTCACTGTTTATTCATCATTCAATTCATTCTATATTTTATTCTGTAGATTGTGTACATTACTTTTCACTTTACTGCTTGTTGCACTCCTGGTTGGAAGCTAAACTGCATTTCGTTGTCTCAGTACCTGTAATATGTGCAATAACAATAAAGTTGAATCTAATCTTGAGCAGGAACATTAGTACATATCTGACATTAACGATTAAACACATGTGTGCATTCTTTATAAATGCAAACCGAGTCAAGCCGACTCCGGAGGTGGCGGTATGCACCTTAAAGTTGTTTGCAAGTTGTTGCAAAAAAACGAGAGAAGAAGAAGAAGAAGAAGAAGAAGAAGAAGAAGAAGAAGAAGAAGAAGAAGAAGAAGCAGAAGAAGAAGCAGAAGCAGACTCGGAGCTGTCCGACTTCAGACGAGCCTTTTGAGACCTCCCCTGGCTGCGATCGGCTATTCTCGTCTACTTTCGAGGCGAGCCGCAAGCAACGCGTCTCAAACAAGCTTACTGCGCCGCCTCGCCGTGCCTCGGTCTCAAGCTCAAGGCTGCGGGCATCTTTGTCCCGCGAGATTTCAACGTCTCATGTAGGCGAGCCTCCAGAGCAAGTCGGACAAAATGACTAACCATCATGCAACGCACTAGCAAGACGTTGATCGCAACTGCGCAGGTCTCGCTTGTCTCAAACAAACCTGCTTTCTTGAACTGGCGGCAAACTTTTTATGACTTCCTGTTTACCCGGTCACCGGTCATGTGACCGCATCAGGTGACACCGTCAGGTGAGAATGACGTCAGATTCCCACACTGGCTATTAGGCGAGCTTTTTGAGACCTCCCCCGGCTGCGATCGGCTATTCTCGTCTACTTTCGAGGCGAGCCGCAGCTCGTCTCAAACAAGCCTAGTCTCTCTTGGCTGCACGGTCACTGGTCTTCGCCCTCTCTCAAAGGGCGAGTGCAAGACGAGATTTTACCATTGACGGAGCGAAACTCTCCCGACAGGCACAAGACCGGAGCTTAATGTACACAACCGGCCCAGCTACCCGGGATATTAACTGACAATTTCCCCGGCAGGATTAAGCTGAGTTGGAAATCTACTCTGTGAAAGACCAGGCCAGCCACTGTCCTATAGTGTTTGTTTGTATTTTCTTGTTCATTTTCTTCATGTGCAGTGTATGGCAGTAGGCCTATAATCATTTTGTTGTTTGTGTCTTAGGTTGCGCTCCTCTGCGGCGTAGGCCTGGGCCCGGGTCAGGCCCGGGTCAGGGCCCAGTTCCAGAACAAAATGACTCAGGGTGCATCTGAGATTAGAGAGGGTGCAGTTGTAGAGTGCTATTTTTATAAGTGGCGAGTCGACCTGACACCCTCTAGGGGGGTCCTCACCTCCTCTAGGAGGGTCCTCACTTCCTCTAGGCGGGTCCGGGGGCATGCTTCCCCGGGAAGATTTTTTTTTAAATATTGAAGTTAAAAGCATCAATCTGGTGCACTTTGAGAGCAAAATGAAGAGATCTATGGATCTATGTGCTCTTTGCTTGATTCATGCCTTCCCAGTCCCTTATCACGTAGCCTATAAGAGCATGGCGCCAGTTGTTGTAGCCAGTTGTGGTGAAGGCATCTGACTTACTTGAACCGAAATGTCCACATGCATAGCAGAAGATGGCATCTTCTTTACATGAATATTCCAGCCAATCTCTGTTTTGAAACCATGAGCTGCAAAATGAGCACCTTACCCCACTGTACAGTCGAGTTGGGTACTTTTTAAATATACCTGGGCAGACTCTATTTTGCGGGCCGCTGAGGGATGGCGTTGTTCGGGGCAACGAAAACGGCTGCGGCTGCTCCGCCTCCGTGGGCGAGGCGGGTAAAGCCGGCGAGTCGGGCGTTAGTGTCCACGACAGTGGCCACATGTAACGTAATGTCCCCATGATCTGAACTGTTATTACCTGCAGTAGATGCAGTGTTACTGGTGATTAGGGCTGGTTGTTTTAACCATTTTCCGATGTCCTTCATTTAATGCTGTGTAAACACCTGTCCTTGCAGATGATGAACGTGCAGCGGCACAGGTCACGCGCACCTGAGATAATAACGTTACTTACCGTTTAAATTGACCAAATAAATGCAGCAGACAATGTTATTTAACCACAATTACAATTTATTTTATTTCAACTATATTATTATTATTATTATTATTGTTATTATATATGTCATTTTTTTCACTTTTCATTTCACTTTTCATTTTTCAAATGAGGGTGCATAACAACTCAACTGAGGGTGCAATGCACCCTTATGCACCCCCATAGAACCGGGCCTGGCCTCGGTGGAACGCTGCCTGCCTTTATTGTAGGGACTGCACGGTGTGACTCTTTTTTTCTGTATGCTAAATATCTCACTGTTATTATTTTTTAGAGATTGTGGTTTGAATATTGCATGCTTTCGTCGTTTTGGTGTGTGGCTTTTCTTGTTTTTGCCCCTCACGATTAGCAGGCACTGCAACCCAGCGGACCAGGCCTGCCCAACTGAGGAGGGTAACTTATGCGTGATGTATTATATTTGCCATGTTAACACTTGAGGGAAGCAGAAAGTTTAATATAGTGTATTTCTGGTATATTCATTTTAATGTCACCTTATATAGAATGTGTGTTAAACTTGTGATTTCTGCATTGAGTGACTTCTGCCTAGCAGATACCAAGAAGAGGCCCCTAGGGTCTCTCTGTTAATTATCAATAGTCCTTGCAATTAACAAGGGAATTCCCATAGACATTTTCCTTAGATATAATGCAGTTAAAGTCTTGTTAAATTAATGATTCATTTCCTGTAGACCCATAAAAGAGGACTTGGGAATTAGGCCACACAGTTTGATTTGTTCCTATGGCCATGTGTGTGCGTGAAAGGGGATTGCTGCTCAAACTATAACTGTGTGTTTTATTTGATTTCTTTGTTTTTATTATTTCATGTGTGGGTACTGAATGGCTACAAACATTGTGGAGAAATTAGCTTAAACATGTTTAATTACTCTGTATGAATTAGAGGCAGCTTTTTCAGGACATAGAAGAGAGGGCAGAGGGACAGAAACACACACACACACGCACAAGAGATAACAGCTCAAGTCTCTGGAATGCTGCAGGGAGACTTAGTGTGCGTTAAAACCTGCTGTAAAGTACTACTATTTCACTGCTTCAGAGCAGAGGTAATGTTTTCCTAGTTATTAGTGATATTAAGGTAACTCCATCCATCCATCCATCTTCTCCCGCTTATCCGTGGTTGGGTCGCGGAGGTAGCAGTTCCAGCAGAGAGCCCCAAACTTTCTTTTCCCTGGCCAAATCAACCAGCTCTGACTGGGGGATCCCAAGGCGCTCCCAGGCCAGCGAAGAGATATAATCCCTCCACCTGGTTCTAGGTCTACCCCTTGGTCTCTTCCCAGCTGGATGTGCCTGGAACACCTCCCTAGGGAGGCGCCCAGGTGGCATCCTAACTAGGTGCCCGAACCACCTCAACTAGCTCCTTTCGACGCGAAGGAGGAGCGGTTCAACTCTGAGTCCCTCCCGGATGACCGAACTTCTCACCTTATCCCTAACGGCCCGTCCACACTACAGCTTCGACAGCTTCAAAAACGGTTTCCAACGCATCTGCCCATTCACTTTGAATGGGGTGACGTCACGTTGCCTCGCTTTTCGCCGAACTGAATTGTGGGTAGCAGAGCGGAGCTTTCCTGGCGTTTCAGGCTGCAAAAGTTGAACAATGTTCAACTTCTGAAGCCGGAGACGCCGGAGTAGCCAGCGTCAGCCAATCAAATCCCGTTTATGCAAATTTGACAGTTCAAGCGCTAGCCAATCAAACCGCGTGCAAGCTGGGAGAGCCAGACCGCAGTTCATTTCCTCGTATTCCAAACGAGAAATTACGGTAGCAAATCACCCGGTTCTTTACAACCAGAACTATTTACTGGGATACAAACCGGAGGAACCAGGCATGGAGGGAGGTGGCAGAGACAGTGGGTGAAACTGGTAGGTTTTCGCCTGTTTGGGGAGTTTATATATATATATATATATATATATATATATTGCTCGCATAAAATCCCCGGGGTTTTTTGCTTTGTATGCCGGGGGTGGGACATTCATGTGATTGGTTGTTGGTCGCGGTGCTCGAATAAAATCCCCAAGCTTCAGACACGCCCAGCTCCAAGCTTTTTTTGAAGCTATAGTGTGGACGGGCCGTAAGGGAGACACCAGCCACCCTGCGGAGAAAACCCATCTTGGCCGCTTGTACCCGCGATCTCGTTCTTTCGGTCATGACCCATCCTTCATGACCATAGGTGAGAGTAGGAACGAAAATGGCACGGTAGACAGAGAGCTTTGCCTTCTGGCTCAGCTCCCTTTTCGTCACAACGGTGCGGTAAAGCGACTGCAGTACCGCTGCCGCTGCTCCGATTCTCCGACCCATCTCACGCTCCATTGTTCCCTCACTCGAGAACAAGAACCCGAGATACTTGAACTCCTTCACTTGGGGTAAGGACTCATTCCCTACTTGGAGTGGACAGTCCATCGGTTTCCTGCTGAGAACCATGGCCTCAGATTTGGAGGTGCTGATCCTCATCCCAGCCGCTTCACACTCGGTTGCGAACCGATCCAGTGAGTGCTGAAGGTCACAGACCGATGAAGCCATCAGAACCACATCATCTGCAAAAAGCAGTGGTGCAATCCTTAGTCCACCGAACTGCAGACCCCCTCCCCCACGACTACGCCTCGAAATCCGATCCATGTATATTACAAACAGGATTGGTGACAAAGCGCAGCCTTGGCGGAGGCCAACCCTCACCTGAAATGGGTCCGACTTACTGCCGAGGACCCGGACACAGCTCTCGCTTTGGGAGTACAGAGATTGGATGGCCCTGAGTAGAGACCCCCTCACCCCATACTCCCGCAGCACCTCCCACAGTGACTACCTGGGAACCCGGTCATACGCCTTCTCCAAGTCTACAAAACACATGTAGACTGGATAAGCGTACTCCCAGGCCCCCTCCAGGATCCTTGCGAGAGTAAAAAGCTGATTCGTCGTTCCACGACCAGGACGGAATCCGCATTGTTCCTCCTCAATCTGAGGTTCGACAATCGGCCTGACCCTCCTTTCGAGTACCTTAGAGTAAACTTTCCCGGGGAGGCTGAGTAGTGTGATGCCTCTGTAATTGGCACACACCCTCTGATCCCCCTTTTTGAAAAGGGGAACCACCACCCCGGTCTGCCACTCCTTCGGTACTGTTTCCGACTTCCACGCAACGTTGATGAGACGTGTCAACCATGACAGTCCCTCAACACCCAGAGCCTTCAGCATTTCTGGGCGGATCTCATCCACCCCCGGGGCTTTGCCACTGTGAAGTTGTTTGACGACCTCAGTGACCTCCCCCCGGGAGATTGGTGTAGATCCCCCGTCATACTCCAGCTCTGCCTCTAACATAGAGGGCGGAGTTGTCGGGTTCAGGAGTTCCTCAAAGTGCTCCTTCCAACGCCCTAACACTCCATCAGTTGAGGTCAACGTCCCATCCTTACTGTAGTCTATTTCCAACACTTGTTAAATAAAGCTGCGTATATTTTTGGAATTCATGCATCTGTCATAATTGAACTTATTAAGGGAAGCTTAAAATCGGTCCACGACTTACATTTAGGGTCCACAGGTTCCTCCTGCCCCTTAGCAGGAGGTGGCGTTGCCAGTGACTAGCTTTACATGTAGTAACCTCAGTCACGGTTACCACACCAGCATGTGTAGTTCTGGGGGGGCGTTCAAATCCAGTTTTGGATAGTCTGCCGTGGTTTCGTTCCATTTCAGAGAGCTTTGACGCTCGGCGTAACCTTGGCGCACTGCCACTCCAACATCCAATCCCAGAGCTTGAACATTAATCACGGGGTTTGTCACAAGCGGCAAACTCTGTGGAAGAGCCGGGACGCCAATACGGAAGTGGCACACACTGCAGTTCATATATTGGCCGATAGGGACTGACTGCAGAAAGGAGCAATTTCCATAGACCCCCATGTTAAAATGCCCAACTTTACAGCAGAAAAAAACATGTTTCTATATATATCGGACTATTGTGACTCGCTCTGCGGTTGGAACAGACGGTGCATGAATGCGGTTTTGCGGTAAGTGAAATTCGAGTACTTATTTATGTGTTAATGATTTTAATCAGCTACGTAATTAATGTTAAGGCTTGGCTTAGTGTGTAAGCGAGTGGTAGCTACATCGGTGCTAACGATGCTAATAGTAGCCTCCAAGTTAAAATCATAGACTATATTTATAAAGGTTCAAACGAAATAGGCAAGTGTTAAGCGTTATATGGGATAATACTGTACAAAAAACGGCTTCTGTTTGAGGTTGATAAAATAAGGTCATCCTTGTAACTTAGAGAGATGATTATTATGTAGGTATCAACTATATGCATCGCTAAGGTTAATTTATATTGGCTATGCTCAAGTATGTAGACAAGCTAATGTCGAAGTAGTGTATGTGAAATCAACCTCACAATAAGATGTGTGTATATTACAATTATTAATGTCATATTTCAAGATGATTACTCAGATATTACAATATGGTTGGTTGAGCTGGAGTTCATTATTGAGCTTACACGTTAACTTCACAGTCATCTGAAGAATTAACCCAAACCTTTTTTTTTTTTTTTATTGTATTACCAAATTGGTATCAAATAAACAGTAAGCATTGGTAACACAACTTCCAAAGTTACAGTAGAATAAAAAGGACCCTGACTCGGACAATACACAATCCAACATGTTCAACAGAAGAGAATCAGTTATATTGTTTGTACACATGGTACTTTACATATATATCTGTTTGTTTAAGGTGTCCAGGTGATGCAGACAGGCTGGACCTGAGAGCGAGAGACAGAACTGGATTCCTCACAGCAGTGAACTTCAGCTCAGGTACAAAGGCTCTTTTTTTCATACTGTACAAAGAATCAAGAAAGATATTGGTTTAAATAAATGAAGTATTGACTTTAATACACTGATATACATTCCATTAAACAATACTAGATCACCTACACATCAGTGAAGTTGAGGGGTTTTTCCATGCAAAAAGTTACATTTAGATGTTAACAAGCAATGTGATTTTGTCAGCTTTCTAATTTAATGTATTGAAGGCAAAAATATTCAACACATAGTGAGAACTGCTACTATTTATCTCTCAATATTGTCTGTAAAAAACGTGGTAAAAGTTATTCTTTCAGTGAGACAACAGAGCAAGCTTCTACAGTTGCACTACGTTTTGATAACAGTTAAATATTATTTTGATAACATATATTTCAATGTTGATGAACTTCATACTGTTCATTTATAATCTGATTGTCTTTGTAGCTCACTGTTGAAATAAAAAAAAAACATTACAATTACAAAATAATTATATCTACAGCCCCTAAACACACAAACACACCGCTTTCATAAATAACACACTTGTTCTGCAATAATATGTTTTATGTTTCCTGTAATTTTTGTGAGGAAAGGACATGCCTGAAAGACACAACATTTTCTCCTTCTCTGAGGGTCAAGAAGAACATCCAAGAGGAACATTAAAAGCTGATGTTATGAGATTTTAAGACCAGTACACTAAGAAACTACTTTTATTGTAAAAACAGTCAGCTGATCAAATGCACCTATTTCCACATCTACACTCCATCAGCTGATTATTTCTATTTGCCTCGCTTTATGAGCTTCACATCACTTGTGGCTTGTACCGCAGAGTTTGCAACGTCAAAAATAAATATTGCCAATCTTCAGTCAGATGTGAATGTGTAATCTAACATTTTCAGTAAGAATAATGGACAAAAGGAGTGCAAATACAAATACAATTTATTGAAATGTGAACCAAAAGTTAATCAAATGTTTAGTCAAATAAAGTGACAGACTAGGCCTGTGCAGTTGGTATCAGGCCTGGTCCTCCTCGCTGATGAAAGACCCTCAGTCCTCTCCAAACCAACAGACAGGACGTCCATCACACGGAGGTTTCTCCCTGAAGTTTCTGCAGCTTTCTGGACACCACGCTGTCTCAATCCGTCCACAATGAATATGAGAGGGGGAAAATGAAAATAACAAATGCTTTAGACAATAAGAAACATAAAGTTGACAGTTGAGTTGCTCAGTTTTTTTAGATTGTCAATACTATTACTGTATAACTAATATATCAGGTTAAGAGGCACATTCAAATAAAGATTGGTCTTTAAATACATGTTGTCTTTTGAATTGTTTGTCTAAAGTCAAGGATCTAGAACTGGTACTTAGTTTTAATGATACAGTCTGGTTATTATGCTGTTTGGAGGAGGCCTCACAGGTAAGAGCACTAACTAGCTACCATCACATTTACCTTATCTTGACTTAAATGTATTAAACGTAAAATTAAGTGATATCAAAATATAAATAACTAATGTCATGCAAACATATTAATATTTGCTTGATTCCAGTGTTGAATTTAGCACAATTGCATACAAACGTTAAGGGATTTTAAGATTCCGAAGTATTATGCTAAAAACTCAATAACTTAGATTATTATTTGGGTCATTCCAGAATTGGAGGACAATTTAGACACCAACATTTTTAATGTTTTTTTATGTATTTAGGAAAAACAGATAATAAACCATCAAAAAAAGTGATTTGCCCAGCTTGGCATCAAATGTATATTTTCCAATGAAGAATTACCCCTGTTACTCTAATTATAGTAACAGGGTTGAAAATCAATGCTAATTTGAGCCTTTAACCTCAGGAATTATTGCTAGATGTAGCATGTAATGCTACTTTCCAAGGCAATGACAAACTTGGATATCTAATGCAAGAAAGATAACTTTGAAATTAATATGATTTATTCTGGTAATATCAGTAACAGGGTTGAGTGGGTCAGAGTGCCACACTCTTTTACGACTGAAAAGATTGTAAAAATATGAAAAATAAAAGAGAGGACTTAGTTTTGGTCTACCCATGGCACTAGCACATGGCTAGCTGATGTCACTTCCACTGTGTCATCTGATTTACAGTTTTTTCATTTCCTGTGCCAATCTAAAAAGGTTTGGGTAACAGGGTTTAACGCATGTTGAGGGACACATATTCTGTGCAAAATTACTGTTATTTAAAATATGTTTATGATTTAACAAATAGATTTTACCATTACAAGAGACATATATCAATAGAATAATACAAAAAAAAGTAAATAAAATCCCTATTTTAAATGTTATATTTGACATGCAAGTTGGTCACCAAGAAGCGGGGACAAGAGAAAAATGCCATTTTAGGGGATGTTCGAGAGCTATTTGATAATTTAAATAATATTTTGAAACCACTTTTTCTACAATTTTATACACATTTTGTCTCAAGACAAGTATGTTTAACACAACAAGTGCATGTTTTAGCATTTTGGGCATGGATTATTAGATTTTTTTATATGGGGGACATGAAATGTCCTCCAATTCTGGAATGACCCATTTATAGTTTTGCATGTCCGCTTACCTTAGAAACGTAAAATGCCATGGCAGTGTGCAGATGGGGAGCATGTTAGCTTAGCTTGGTAGCTTCAGCTAGCTCTGGAACTTTCAGCTCGGTGGCAGGAGGTCCCGCCTCTTTGCCCTTATTTGGAGCAGGCGGGAGTTGAACTCTGACGTCACTGTCGAGCCGTTAGTGGCTGACTCCGCCTACTAAGCTTCTCGGCAACTCTGCAGAATCCTATGGGTGACGTCACGGACCCTACGTCCATTTATATTTACAGTCTATGAGAACATTTCTTGTTTGTGATTGGACTGAGCCTGCCAGAAAAGCACTGCTGTGTACTGAGATTATTAATTTCCCCTTTGCTAGGGGACCCCTAGTGGCTGCGGGGCCCTAAGCGGCCGCTTATGTCGCTTAATGGGTCGGGCCGGCTCTGATATATATATATATTAATATATATATATATGCAGTGCAATAATTATTTCATGCTAAATGAAGCTCTGTTGCTTGGATATCACTAGATCCTGTTACAGCGTAATATAAGTACATAACGATTGATGTTCACATTAGCATAATTACTAGCTAACCGCTAGCTGCTAACTGCCGCCCACGTGCTTGATGTGAACGAGCATTTTGGTTAAAGTTGCGCATGCGCTATGAGCGCACATACGGGTACTTCTCAGGCATGCTGGTTAATCTGTGACGTTTCGCTCTTTCAAAAGTTGGGCCATTTTATCATCATGCGCCAATGAGCAACTCTCATAGGAATGAATGAGGCCCCGCCTCCCACGCTGTATCAAGTTCTTATTATACATCCATGGACTGTAGTCCCAAATGATAGCTGGGGATTATGGGTAGTATAGTGTCTTCGACCATCCTAAACTCCGATTTTTTTTCTTCAGGATATCATATCGCATTAACACCATATCCCAACGTGCATTGCGGCTAAAACATCCAATCAACGAGCTTCAAGCTGAGGATCTTGGGTAATCAGTTCAGTGGGTTTGTGGTGTGTATCGCTCAAAATGCCCCTTATAGGCCTACGTCTGTTTCTGGTGACTTTATTTACAGCTAAAAAGCCCAAGATTATATAATTAAACGAATAAATAAAAACAAGGATAAGTGTGTGTTATTGAGTAAATAGCAGTGTGTTATTTAGAAAAGAATAACAAATTAGAATGAAAAAAATATTTTAAAAAATACAAATTTCCGTATTTGATAAAACTATTATTTTCTGCCTCGCTCATGAGAGTAACAGCTGGCGAAATGACAGCCTCGCCTACTGATTTTAATTTAACCATATATCGAGCCCGGTTCTCGATTTCAAATGTGTGCCCTAAAATGATATTTATAAATGACTATTATCATTATTATAAGCAAGACAATAAATGGCAAAGATATGTAGAAAATAAACGTATTTAAGATACGTTCATAACAAACGTAACGTGGGAGAAAATATGTTTCTAGAAGATATGTAGAAAATAAACGTATTTGAGATTCATAAACGTAACGTGGGAGTATCATATGCACGCAAAATCGGACTTCTGCATATCTATTGCACGCATTTCCAATGTGTAAAATCGTGTCATTTGTACGCAGACTGAAGAGAGTGGGTTGCTTTAAGATCAGGTTCAGTCTGTCCTAAAACAAAGTCCAGTTTCAACATTGTTAAAAGCCTTAATTATTGCTCCTGTTAATGACCATTTAGGGATTCCTTCTTCGTGCACTTGAAATATAAGTTATTGGGAGGACAAATCCACACCTCTTGTCCTGGGCAACATTCTAAACGTTAACTAAAGATATGAGTTTGTCAAGTCACGCTGGAATTTTTCAAAGTTATAAGTTGTGTTTTTAATACAAAAGTATCTTTGTGTTGCTATCCCTTAATTGCAGATAAGCATGGGAATGCTGCCCAGGGGCACACAGAAAATGAATGTTGTATTCAACAGACTTCATTTTGGAACATCTCAGGTTAATTTGTATAACACAGAATGTTGTGCGTTATAATATGTTCACATAAAGTTTGGAATACATTTTACACAAACCAAGGACTGTGGAATCCCTCCCTATCAGTTAATAAAAAATAGCTTTAGGGGTTGGACTAATAATCACAGCAAGTTAAACCTGACTCAATGTTTACATGGGAACAGTCTTGAAAAGGTAATAAACTAATGTTTAAATATTTCAAATATTGAAATGTCCAACAATCAATGAAGTCCCTAAATATCAATATGAAGCCCTAACATTGCCCCCTGGTGGCTGGCTGCCATATAAGTCATAGACCACTCCCCTGAATTTCAGCGAATGGGACATGCTCATTTTAGGTAGTTCTTATCCAGTAATAAATAGCCGTTTGGTTTGATTATTGCTGATGCTATAAATACATGGTGTAAGGCGAGATTTTAGCAGGCCCCCCCGTACAGTAGAAAAGATAAAGATCAATAGAGTATCCAAGGAATACACAATAGAATATATAAAGAATAAATGTTTGAACATTAAAATGTTAAAAGTAAAATGCTTCAATCTGGTGCACTTAGAGCACACAATTACCTAGATCTAGGGGTACAACTCTAAAACACCCATATAAAAAAGATCGGTTTACATTTTAATAATCATTAAGTATGTGAACATAACCAAAGACCTACCATAGCCAATAAAAAATAAATGTAACTTGTTTTATTTTTGTTGCTCATTCATATCTTATTTGACGTAGTTAACATTTATTTATTCATGCATATTTTTTTATCTCGCCAGTTTTAAACAATATTTTTGGTTTACGGTCCTATAGTATACATTGAAATAATTTCAAACCTGTTTATCCTAATAACTATAAAGGAGTGCCTTGGAAATATTTGTTTACATAAATTGTGATCAAAATGTTTGAGACCCACTGAGATAACTTAGACTAAAGTTAACTATCTGAACACTCAGTCCTTTACCTCACTGAGCCTCTCAGTCTGACAGGAGAGCTCTCCTCCACATTATTGTAGAAACATCTTCTTCTAATATCCGTTAGCGCAGCTAGCACCAGCTGCTAATAACAACAGTGCCGGTAACAGTGCGCCCTCTCTCCCTCGCTCGCTCCAACGCTCACTCGCACTTTGTCTGTGAGCTGCGGGCGCCTGATAAGCCAACATCCCCCACTTTCATCACTTACAGCGCCCATCGTACAGGGCAAATTGAAAGCGCAACCGGGATGAAAAGGGTGTTACATTTACATAATTATGAATGTTGTTACATCAAGGCCGAAAATTAGGATGAGCACCAATGGTCAAAAATGTATTTTTCCCTCCCAGAGCTGCCAGCACAGCGCCCCCCAAGATCTGGCGCCCTAGGCGGCCTCCTATGTCGCCTATGCCAAAAACCGGCCCTGGGTGTAATGTAATGATTGACAGCTGTGATTCTATTACGTTAACAAGCTGGGATATCGTGGCTTCACTTTTGTACAGTGGGAGGAAGTGAAATTATGTGTATGACATATATATATATATATATATATATATATATATATATATATAGTTTGCCTCTCAAAGTACTGTATATGTGGAAGTTGTCGCTTCAGATTAGTTTGACAGTGGCCTGCAACATCAGCAAACTACAAACGTTTTCAATCAATCACATTTTATTTATAGAGCACTTTTCATATACAAAAAAGAACACACAGTACTTTACATGAAATCAAAAGATAAAAACAATCTCAACCCCCCCCCAAAAAAAACATAAGATTGAGAGTCTGATTCCAATGTTGCTGAACTGCCCAACATCTTTCCAACTGATTCCACTTCAATCCAGAGATAAGAGAACAAACAAAATATAGACCTCTCTAACACAAAATAACCCAATCTGTTCCGAATGTGGCAAAACAAATAATGTGCTCATGAAAGAAAGCACAAAAACCTTCAAATGTCTTCAGGGCTTTTAAGATCACTCTATTGGCTCAAAACCAATCTTTGTCAAAGGGATGAAAACATTTGACCGATAAATGCTAATCCAAGTGTTTATCTTTAATATAAAATATGGAAAAGTTTAAACAGAAAGAGGAGAGAATCTTCCGTCTCATGGTTTAGCAGGAAAATTATCATTCAGAGGCGGATTGATAAGTCACACTGTTGTTATTCTCTAACGTCTAACCCATCCACTCACTGCACACTGCCTCCGAGTAATTTGGAGCCAAGGGCAGTCACAGCTGAGTTCTAGTTGTGATACATTGAAATACAAAATGGGTGGAAAAAGAACGTATCAAGAGTCTGGTTATATTTACGGGTTTCAGGCCAAGGGACCCAAAGCATAGGTAGAATTTATGAAGCTGCATAAATTGTGACTTTTTGGGCAATGCATTATTAATCTGGTAAAATGATGATGATCCCCTGGAAAAAAGATCCATGAAGACACTTCCTTTTGATTCATGGCGCTTCTTTTAAAAAACATTGTCTCTGATATCACAAAAAAATCCCATATACATCAAATTGGTAGTGCTATATTTTAACATCACAGCTATGACATATTTTGGAGGAACTAAAAGGTTGAAGATAACATAACCAGTTACTATCAGGTTTTCTTACTGATTTAAATCTTTACGTCCGAAGAAATAAAAGTTTTATTTGAGTCTTTGTGTTATTTTAACTGTGGTTACGTATCATTTTTTCTATAAATGTGTTCCACCTTGGATGGCTTTCTAATATCTAACACAGGGTTAGTCATTCGGCTCGCCAAGCTTTAATTGGTAGCTCGCATGGCAGTAGGCTAAATAAAGCAACAAGTCCTCCAACTCATACGACCAAATAGGTTGATTGTTCACCAGCTTATTACGACCTATAATCACGTTTTAAAGTTATGGACCTCTAGTGCTCCTGTTGACTGAAAATGCTCTGGTGGGTCGTATATTCACAAATAACCCCATCTGTAAAATCCTAAATTGTAGGATAGTTTGGCCATTAAAATGCTTTTTGATTAGATTTCTAGCGAGAAGTGTATATTGTACTTTTAGAATCCACGTCCAGTCCATATGTAGGATCTATAGTTTGATAGATATTACGAAGATGATTTGAGGTTTCGTCAGGAGAACGTGTATATGCAACACATTCTCACTCCCAACTCGGCCTATGTTGACATTATGTCAGGGTCCCTGTCCTCACTTTCCAACACAAGGGGGACCCTTTAGCGTCGAGTTTCAACTATCAGGGAGTCCCATATGATTTGCATAGAGCTCTCTGACCGTTGGTAATAGACGAGTCGGGATCGCGGCGAAATGCTCTCCGCAGACCCATTCGCACAGCGTTTATCAACCTTTTTCTTACTCAATATCAAGCCACACTTATTGTTTTTACTTCTTTATTTTAATTGAATAATGTAGGACTTTTGTTGCCATCAGTTATGGGGAGAGTAAGGGCTCAGAATACTGAAATCTGTATTGCTTCATAGTTTTTTCCTTCTAATTTTGTATTCTTTTCTAAACCACACACTGTTATTTACTCAACAATAACACATAATTATCCTTGTGTTTATTTATTTGTTTGATTAATAAACACAAGTTGGAGTCCGTCAGGACCGAGGGTCGGAGCAGCTCATAGTAGTTACTTTAGAGAATTTTACACCCGGAAGTAAGTATTCTCTCCGATTCGCTTGACAAACCCCGTGATAGTCCTCAAGCTCTGTGATTAGATGTTTGAGTGTGCGCTGAGGGTTACGCCGAGCATTGAACAGAACTTTGAAATGGGATGGAACAACGGCAGACTGTCCAAAACTGGATTTGAACGGGTCCAACCCTCCCCCACCCCGTCCCCAGAACTACATATGCTGGCTATTGTGTGTTTTGCAACATGTTCTATGGCACGTCTCTGCTGGGAATTGTAGTTTTAAAAGACGTTTTCGTATTTCCCATAATAAGAAGTTGCCAGTATTAAACTGTCTACATCCCTGGAGGTTTAGGGGATAGGAAACACTCAAATTGAAAACACATAATTAATAAATGGGTGAAAATTGCTTGTGCCCATAATGGGCAGCATTAATATATACCCACATGACAGCTAAGGTCAGACGAGCTTTATTTAACAGCTGGTCTTATGTTTGTGACCCCTCCTGTTGTTAATTGATAAGCCTGAAAATTGCACTTGTCAAGGTTCAGAGGCAAATTTTGCAAATATGGCAGTAGCCATAGATCATCTTAAGATAAGATATACTTTATTGATCCCAAGTTGGAAACATTTGCGTTACATCAGCATGTGTAACAGTTGTAAATATGCAGTGGTGTTTATTTGTAAATCATTTAGTATAATCACACAAATTCTGTGTTTTATATTTAATAATTCTGTGTTCTTTATTTATTGAATGTTCAATACCTGACAAGGTCGGAGATGAAAAACTTGGGTCGTAGGTTCCTCAACAGTGCATTACAAGACATCTATCAATATGTGTGTATACCTCCACCATTAAACTGTCGTATTCAGCACATTTCTTATAGTATCTACATACATCTTATAAGAGTATAATACATGTATAATATCAATTGAAATAAGTGCTTAAACATACAGTAGTTAACATTGCAGGAAAGACATATATTAGCACTTTGTCAGGCTTAATATTTATACCCCCAAAGCTTTTTTCTTATTCAAAATAAGACCTTAACCTAAAGTATTCTTTAATGTTTAAATAAAGCCTTATTAGTTTGTCTGTCTGTGTCTCCTATTAATATCTAATAATAAAAAGAATACATTTCATTAACATGCTTTAACCACCAGGTGTCCCTTTCTATCAGCTGTGCACCGTTATGGTATAAATATAGCAATATACCGATTGGATCAAATATAAAAGTCAGCCGAATTAGTGTTGATACTGCGAGGAGACGTATTTTGTGAAAAGAAATTGAAGATGTTGTTTAATTGCTGATATATTTATGATCCACGTCACATATTCAGTTTTGGCGGCAGTTCTCCTGTTTGTCCAGAAGTCTTCTCATCAGGGCTCTATAAATAAAGAACTACGGCTGATGTGTAATATTTAATGCAGCCGAACCGTGTATTACAATGCCGTTATGTGATGACTTCCAAAGAGAAAACTGTTACGTGACGTTGGTCATAAATATATTAACAATTAAACAACATCTTCCATTTATTTTCACACAATACGTCTCCTTGCAATATCAACACTAATTCGGCTGACTTTTATATTTGATCCAATTGGTAGATAGGCTATATATATATTTTTAAAGATATTACTGATTTTCTGAACTACCTTTCCAACTCCTCATGCAGTTGACTGTTACAGGTCTATACAGGTTCATGGTACAATGCATACCCAGCTAGCGGGGAACGTTCTCACAACTTTGGCTAACGTTACCTACAGGTTCTAATAAGGTTTTAAAGAAACGTTTTAATCTGATGTTCAAAGAACCTTTTTAGGAGGTTTATTTTTTCAAATAATGTTCCTATAAGGTTTAAGGTTAACTAAGACATAACATTTTAACTGCAACATTCAGAGGATTTTTTGAGGATGTTATTAAGGCCTGAGATGACAGAAATTGTTTTTTATAAAAACCCGCAACATTCTAAGGATGTGTTTTGGACGTTGTTGGGTAACACATTAAATATGTTCTTTATAAAACGTTCCCTCAATGTTACATGATAAAAAATGAAGAACATTTTCAAAGCAACATTCTGAAAATGTTTTCAGGATGTTATTCTTTTTTTATAAAACGTTCCTGTTAACATTAACATGGTCATGGTCAACGTCAGATTTATTTCTAGAGCGCTTTAAAAAACAAACTTGTTGCATTTGTTTTAAAAATATGTTTTAAAAAAAATCTGATGTCACCATATTTTCCTTTTGAAAAAAACAAACAAGCACGTAATTCATGATAAGCTGTAAGCAGATATTGCATGTTTGTGGTGGCATGTGTGAGTTCCCAGCTAGAAATATGTGTTACCATTCGTTGTTCTAGAAATGTTTTCAGCGGGAAGTTTTATTTTGGTCCCCAGATTGTTCCTCTGAAAGGTAGGATAACGTTCTCTAAAAACACTCTTGAAATGTTTCGTGATGACCTTCTTAAGATGTTTTTGATAACCTTCTTAAGATGTTTTTGATAACATTGTTAGAACATTATGCCCTACTGTTCTTAAAACGTTTTCAGCGGGACGTTTTATTTTGGTTCCCAGAATGTTCTTCTGAAAGGTAGGATAACGTTCTCTAAAAACATTCTTAACATTTTTGGTGATAACTTTCTTAAGATGTGAGCACGACTTATAAAAACGAATTTATGCATGCCAATATTCACTCACATGGACTTATAATCACACTCAGGTATGTAGGCCCACAGTATTCATAATATAATTTGTGTAAAATATCCGAAAATAATCACACTTTTTTTCTGACTATAAAGGTTGTGTCTCGTATGTAGGTTCTAATTGTTAGATAAGCTATCTGGCCGTGTGTGGTTTGTGAGGGCTGTGTATACAGTAAACAGTGTCCGCTGTTTATGCATATTGGATAAAAATCGTTATTGCACCCTTTAGATTTGAGTTCAACGGACATATAGAAGAACGGACCAACTATCACTGCCTGTCCCTGTTAGTGTTTGTATGTGTTTGTTTCTACTGTGTGTCTCAATCTCTGCCTACTGGTCTGCTCGACACGGCTGGGAGCAATCTCCAATCAACCACACCTGCAACCTGCTCATCAGCCACACTATGAAAACCTGCAGCCTGCACTCATTCCCTGCCGGATTGTTGCCGTGAACGGTTTGTTGCGTGCCGCTCTAGCTTTTTACCAGCATATTCTTTGACAACTTTGCCTGCTTTTGCCTCACACTCATCTTTATGTCTCTCCCAGGAGGAATCCAAGGCCTTCCACACTCCCAAGACCAGCCAGGCCTCTCTACCCACCCTGGAACAACTGTTTCCCACTGCCGCCATAACCACCCTCCGCTCCCCTTTTCTAATAAACAAATGTTACTTTCACCAACTGATTCAGAGTCTGATTCTGGGTCCCCTCCAGTACATGTGACACCAACAGTGACTTGTAGTAGCTGCTGGTCACATTTATAAAAAAAAGAAAAGACTTCTGATAAATCGGAACGATAAAGCACGTTATCATACTCTAAAATAATAACATTCTAATAAAAAAGTCTAACTTGCAGCTGAAAACATTTTAAGAATACTAAGGCATAATGTTCTAACAATGTTATCAAAAACATTTAAAATAGGTTATTACCAAGCATTTTAAGAATGTTTTTAAAGAACGTTATCCTACCTTTCAGAAGAACGTTCTCGGAACCAAAAGAAAACTTCCCGCTGAAAACATTCCTAGAACAATGAATGTAACATTCTCAGAATGTTTTTAGAACCAAAAATGTCTAGCTGGGTAAGCTTCACACCAAGAGACTGAAACTGTATTTTCCTTTACAGTTCTGTTTTAATTTAACAATAAAGTTAATAGTAATAATATTATGTTTGATATTATTATGTTTTATTAACTAGACCACTGTTTTTTTAACCCGCACCGTCTAGTGGTTAAAGCACGTCATTGAATTTAGTTGTTGAATAAGTTATATTTGATGAAAACATTTAAATATTAAGCATAGCCTACATCAGAGTCCTGCATCGGGTCGGGTACCCGCGGGTACCCGACCCGATGCAGGACGGGTGACCCGCAAAAAAGGTGGTTCGCGGGTGGTATTTTTTCAACACTTTTTTCCGGGATCGGTTCTGGGTAAAACAAAGATGATGCGGGTCGGGTCGCGGGTGTTGCATAATAAATATATTTAAATAATAATAATTTAGTTTAATGTTTAAATCCTCAGACCTCTCCCCCGCGGGACCGTGCATAATCATAACCTCTGCAGCCCATCAATCTGCTTCTGGGCGCGCCACATTCTGAATGGCTGAGGTGAAGCTCTCTAGCGGAGAATACAGCATTTTCCAATACTTCCTCAAGAGCGAAATCCAACGTCTGGGAGGCTTTTGGTTTCCTCCTAGATGGAGAGAATAACCAACATCCCACGCTTTTTGAGAGAAATATGCAACTGCGTGTGTTAATAATTGCACGTTTTCACTGCTCATATATATATGCGGGTTCGGGTCGGGTTGCAGATCCTGTGCCGACGGGTCGGGTCGGGTTGCGGAACTAATTGGTAATATGTGCGGGTAGCGGGGCGGGTTCGGTATTGCACGTCGCGGGTGCGGGGCGGGAGCGGGTCTTGAAAATCAGACCCGTGCAGGACTCTGGCCTACATACAATATAGGGGACAATGATAGAAATATAGAATAGAAAATATCAAGAAGATACTGTAGTGATCTCTACAATAAAACAGTTTAGTGCAGGACGTCCAAAGATATTAACAGGAGTAGTGCAAAACAGACAAACTAATAAGGCTGAATTTTACTCAGGTGTAACTAAAGTCTGATTTAAGGGTTGTTTATATTTCACATCATTAATCAGAATCTGCAAAGTAACAAAAATAAATGTAGTTGACAGTGGCGGCTGGTGGAAAATATTTGTTTGTGGGGCTATGGAAATGGTGACAAAACCATACTATTGTAGTGCCGAGGACATGGAGTCGGAGGCGGTGCAATGGAGATGTGAAAAGGGTACTTTAATAGAGAGCAGAATAGGACATGTTGTCGGGTCGCAGCCCGGGTCGACAAGAGAAAGAGCCAAGAGGGCACACACTATATATAAGTAACACATAACATGTCCGTGCGGGAACAATAGCCGCAACTGTAGTTCCCAGTTTGAATTATGAACCAGTGGTTAAATACGTGGTCACCACACAAGCCCCCCCAGAATTCAAAGAGGGCAAAAATAAATCCTCGCGCCCGTGGAGGAAGCACCACAGGGGCAGACGAGGGTGTGGTCGCAGGTGAGGACCGGGCCATGGAACGGGCCACGGTGAGGAGTGGGTAGGGGCCCTAACAAGGGCGAGGGCACCCCCACCGGGGGCGGGCCGCAGTAGGTGTCGCGGAGAACCCAACAGGAAAAAGCGCAACCCGGCCGCAAGCAGACGCACAACGACGGCGGGCACAAAGTCCTCAGCAGGCGTTGAGGTATCCCCGGAAAGCAGGAGCGCAACCCGGCCGCAGGCAGACGTGCCGCGGTGGCGGGCATGAAGTCCTCAGCAGGCGCTGAGGCGTCCCCGGGAAGCAGGGGAGGAACCCGGCCGCAGGCAGATGTGCCACGGCGGCGGGAATGAAGTCCTCGGCAAGCCTTGAGGTAACCCCAGGAGGCAGGAGCAGTCTCCCGGGAGGAAGGAGCCGTGGACAGACGAGAGGCCAGACAGGGTCCCGGAGCGCGCCACCCATGGACCGATGGAGCATGGGCGACATCCGGAACTGTCGAGGCGAGACGGGGTCCAGGAGTGCACCACCCAGGCATCGATGAAAACGTGAGTGGCGTCTGGAACCGCCGTCGATGTGGTGAAAAAGGTGAGAGTGTCCACATGAGGTCAACCGGCTGGTCGAACCTCCTCTCCGGCACCAGAAAACTCAAAAGGGCCGATAGCCGTTAGCACTAGCCGTTAGCAATAGCCGTTAGCATTAGCCGTTAGCACTAGCCGTTAGCAATAGCCATTAGCATTAGCCGTTAGCCGGGATGTGCAGCCGCACGCCCCGAAGAACAAACCCACGAGGTAGCAATGGGGTTGCTGGTCGACCCAGCAGGTCGTGCATCGTCCCCCCGTTAGATACAAAGCCGTTGCGGGAACGGCGAGTAACGTCTCCAGCCTTCCGCGGAGCGCGCACGGAGCCTCAGTCCGCGTGCCGGTGGCAGCCACGGACGTCTCCAATCAAACCCTGGCATTTTGAAAAAGTTACTCGAGTTCCTTTTGCCGTGTTCGGCTCCGTCCAGGAAACTTCCCAAGACGTATCGGGGTCACCAGTGTAGTGCAGAGGACATGGAGTCGGAGGCAGTGCAATGGAGATGTGGAAAGGCTACTTTAATAGAGAGCAGAATAGGACATGTTGTCGGGTCGTAGCCCGGGTCGACAAGAGAAAGAGCCAAAAGGGCACACACTATATATAAGTAACACATAACATGTCCGTGTGGGAACAATAGCCGCAACTGTAGTTCCCAGTTTGAATTATGAACCAGTGGTTAAATACGTGGTCACCACACTAGGGCATTTAAAATCAGGAGACTAAATACGAACATTGTGTGTGTGTTTGTGTGTGTGTGTGTGTGTGTGTGTGTGTGCGTGTGCGTGTGCGTGTGTGTGTGTCATACTTGCCAGCCCTTCCGATTTTCGCGGGGAAACTCCCGCATTTTTCCCGATTTCTGACAAAATCAGATTTACTCACGTCTGTTTCCACTCAGACTTTAATACAGCTACACCATTGTTTGGTTTCCATGGTGGCGCGTCTCTTTAGTAGCGCGCGCAACTCAAAGTCTGAGAGGGTGAAGAAGATGAAGACTGAACAAGAATCGACAACTCGACCCACTGATCACTCCTTTCCTGTAAAATACAGGTCCAGCCCACACATATGCTCCATGGTGCCACAGGCATTGCCCTTACAACTACAATAAGCATGTAAATGTTAATCTACAGCTCCGGCGATCCACTAGCACCGGAGTCTACACCTGCAGACAACTACTGTAGCGTCACCTTGGATACGAGTCCAAACAACTCACAGACACACAGGCCAGGGCGCTGAAAGGGCGCCCTTTGAGCATCAGATCTGACGACGCTGATTGGCTGAAATTATGTTTCGGCGGCACAGTTTACAGATAGCAACAGTCAGCTTGTTGGCTGCTGCTGCTCCGGCTGAGGGCTCCTTTCTACCGCCCGGACGAGAGAGGGTAATGATACACGCTGCGGCCAGGCAGGAAACATGTGACATATCAGTAACTCTAGACATCGTAAAACAATTTTAAACGAGATTTTATTGTAGATTATACATTTTACTGATACCAATAATATTTACCTTGTTCTTTAAAAATTAAAAATTAATATTTTTGGGAAATATACTTTTTTATTTATTTTTAATTTTGAATGACAATCAAACATGTGGGAAGAGGGGGGGCGGCGTCCCTATGGGCCGGCCGCCACTGGTAGTAGAGTAAACATACCAGGTTAACCTCTGAATTGTAGTGGAGTAGAACAAAGTAGTATGCTGCTGTAACAAAAACATTTCCCAACTTGGGATCAATAAAGTATCTTATATTATCTTATCTTATCTTAAGATGATCGATGGCTACTGCCATATTTGCAAAATTTGCCTCTGAACCTTGACAAGTGCATGTTTCAGGCTTATCAATTAATAACAAGAGGGGTCACAGACATAAGACCAGCTATTAAATAAAGCTCTTCTGACCTTTGCTGTCATGTGGGTATATTAATGCTGCCCATTATGGACACAAACAATTTTCACCCATTTATTAATTATATGCTTTAAATTTGATAACACCAATGTGTTTCGTATCCCCTAAACCTCCAGGGATGTATACAGTTTAATACTGGCAACTTCTAATTATGTGAAATAAGAAAACGTCTTTTAAAACTACAATTCCCAGTAGAGACGTGCCATAGAACATGTTGCGAAACACACAATAGCCAGCATTTGTAGTTCTGGGGGAGGGGGGGGGCTGTTTTGGATAGTCTGCCGTGGTTCCATTCCATTTCAAAGGGCTGTTTGACGCTCGGCGTAACCTTGTTGCACTGCCACTCCAACATCCAATCACAGGGCTTGATGACTAATCATGGGGTTTGTAAAGCAAAGCGCATGTTGTAGTCCCAAACGATAGCTGGGGATTCTGGGTAGTGTAGTGTCTTCGGAAACTCTGTAGTGTCTAAACTCCGAAAAAACTATTAACAAAAGCATTGTACACAATTTAAACCAATCAATATTCTGTAATTAACAAGGATAAACTGATGTTTTTTAGTGGATGAGTAATGCAGATATCACTGTGTAATCATTTGACAGTGAGGGAATACTTCCGTTTTTTTTATGAAAACTTCGAGACCGGAAAAACAGTTTTCACCCATGCTAACTTTACATGGAAGCTGCCCCATATACACGTTCTCCTGGCGAGACCTCAAATCATCTTTGTAATATCTATCAAACTATAGATCCTACACATCCACTGGACATAGATTTTAAAAGTACAATATACACTTCTCCCCAGAAATCGAATAGAAAAGCACTTTAATGGCCAAACTATTCCACAATTTAGGATTTTCCAGATTTATTTGTGAATAAACGACCCTCCAGAGCGTTTGCAATCAACGTGAGCATGTTGTTTCTTACACGACCACTAGAGGTGCTACACTTTAAAACGTGACTGGGTCGTATTTAGCTGCTGAACAATCAACCTATATGATCGTTTTTTGTAGGAGGACAGGCTGGATTATTTGTGTTACATCAGTAAAGATCCAGTACCTGAGAGTGAGAGAATTGAAAAAAGGAAGAAGATGAAGCAGCAAAGGCTGAGAAATCCTGACTAAGTATGAATCAAGCTCCAAAAACGGTGGATCCATATCCAATAATGCAATTCGATACACCCTTCCTGTCTTCTTAATGTCCACAACTCAATACAGTAGAAATCTAACATCACAGGTTTCCTCCATCCATAATGAGCGTTGTTCGACTGTTTTCACGTGCTGAGTCACACCCTTCATGACATAACTGATTGTGTAAAATAGTTGAAATTCCCCTTTTGCAAAAACTGTTTTCTTGGATCCTCTTGAAGCTGTACCACAATCCACATTTGAATTCCTTCTGTAAACTGCTCCTCCATTTCATTTGTGCATTGCTGGATAATAGTGTCCATCAACAGCACACTCGAATACAAGTGAATTCCCTATGCAACTGTTATCTTCGAGTATGCTTCATTTCAGCACTTTCTGAGTGGGACTGCTCTGCATACTGAAAACTGGTTGCAATTAGTATGTATTATAGAAGTGGGATGCAGCACATTTCATGGAGCTTTTTACTCAGCATTTCAGCACCATGGACAGAGCCATCAAAGTAAAGCAGCTCTGCTTCCCTTAAGGGTTCATGTTCCACTAGCCTCCGCAGAGAGCACAGGGTAGCACCAAACAGCGCCCATGGAGAAGGTGGGCATTAAAGAGGCCCTATTGTGCTCATTTTCAGGTTCATATTTGTATTTTGTTCCTCTCCTGTGACATGTCTCCATGCTTTAATGTTCAAAAAGCTCTTTATTTTTCTCATACTGCCTGTGCTGCAGCACTTCTTTTCACTCTCTGTCTGAAACCAGAGCCCAGTCTGCTCTGATGGCCGGCTCCATTGTGATTGGTCAACAGTAAAGAGATGTTGCAGCTCTAGCCAATAGAAGTGCAAGTGTTACTTAATATGTTACAGGAGAAAAGGCATCCAATGTAGTTGTATTCATGCAGGTACAGTGTGTGGGAGAGAAACTCCCTCTGGAGGGAACTTTGGGATTTTAGCATTTGCCGACCATTTGCTTGGTTATGGCTAGAAAGGATCCGTCTTGTTTAAATATGACGTCACATTCTCGTTGTAACTCTCGTTGGAGCGGCTCGGAAACACATCTACAGAAAGTAACATGATGCAACCTATGGATGCAACATACACATTAATGCAGCAGGATAATAGTAAAACACTGAAAGGGAACATTTTATTGCCCCAGGAGCTATCTTGGGACTTTTAATGCGACAACGCTGACTTGCCTGTGAATAAAAAATAAACCATAGTGTTGGTGATCTAAAGTGTTGTCATTCTTCTTTGAACAGCAAGACCGCTAACACCCTATTTCAACAATCACACTCCCTGTCATTGACATAATTAATAGATAGTTTAGCTTCTTGCGATCATTTGCTGTGGCCCACTGATGTTAACGATCGTAACTGAAAGGCTGCCTGCCAAACGTAAACATTCAACCACGTGACTTGCAAACTCTCGCGAGAGTTTTACACTAGACGGATCCTTTCTAGCCATAACCCATTTGCTTGCACAGAAACCATTTAACTATAGTTCAGAAAAGGGAAAACCCCAAAAGCATAATAGGGCCCCTTTAAGTAAAAAGCTTAAGGTCACTTTAGCAAGGAAAAGGTTTGCTGTCCTCGGATGTGAGCTTATGCACTTAGCTTGAAGGATCCTTCCTTTACAGTATGCAATGATTATAAGATGATGAAACCAGAAAGAAAGAAAAGCAGTATTCATTGAAAGATCAACACTATCACCAGAACATGCTTGATATGTGTCTCCAGGAAGCCCCAAGGACATCGCCCCTCTGACCATTAAAACCATTCATATTTCTTTGTCTTCTATGTAATTACCCGTGTCCCTGAAGGGTTGCCTACTTGGCAACACCTTTCCGCTTTTCTCTTCCCTTCATGCAAAGGCAAAGAGTCAAACACATGCACAAATAAAGACTCCCTTTTAATAACAGCTGGGATAGTGCCAGCCTGTGTTTGTGTTGCTGCTGATAATGTGCCACAAGTATACTTGTCACCCTCCGACACCACCCGCTTTCCTCCTCCGAGGGAAAATTGCTGTGCCAGCATATGCACAATGCTACCAATGGGCACCGGTACAACACACACATGTAGAATTGCAGCCTCACACACATGCATGTACATCAACACCCGGTGGAGGCTAACATATGAATGTAGACCCACAATGCAGGCACACATGAGCACCTGTTGAGAAACAGCAAAACAAGATAGAAGAGTAAATACAGAGTACAGCTGGAATGAATTGACCAGATGGACGTGGTGGATCTTTTGCTTGCACATGCCAGCTCAATTTCCCGTTCAAATTTCGCATTCATGTCTAATTAGGAATAGCTCTTTCTGTTTGGTCATTATCAGTGTTTGACCTTTCGCTTTGGCGGAGCAGAGCAGCAGTCGATGGGTGGCCTTTGATAATAGCCCGTCATTTAGCTCAACACGTGCTGATCAAATAAGATAGGCCCATGCTTATGGAAGCCTGTTGTTCACCAAAAGGCTCAGTCAATACGGGGACGCCTAAACATAAAGATACTATGGACAACAATAGTTTCCACAAAGCAGAACAAGAGCGAGGAGACATAACAAGATCAAACAGTCCCTGTGCTTACTGGGACTTTTTTTTTCCCTCTTTCAAATGTGTACTCCCTTACGCAAAGTCTCATTGGCATGAATTAATAATAACACTTCAAACACATGCAAATTCGTTGTACTGTGTCCTTTTCTGCTCTGACAAATGCTAAGGTATAGGCAAACCCCATCCAAATCTGTTGCTGTGATTAATTCTCCCAAGAGCCGGATGCCCGCACCGAAACTCTCCTCTTGTGGCCTTTTGCACCCTTAAGTTTTATAGAAACAGTATTTACATAATGCATGTTGATCCCTGGGACACTGCAAAACAAGCTACGTGTTCCTGCATTGAAATACAAGAAGATTATTTAAGCAAATCTTAATTTAGCATTTAAAAAACACTGCACACAAATATACGTGAAAACAGAAGAGAGAGATGCACAACACGCACTCCAATGTTGGCAGCAAAGTCGGTTCGGTATGTCTTTCATAAGCTGTATCTGTGTGTGGGCTGCTGTGGCATGCATAAAATATTATTTTCTCAACAACTCGAGGTATTGGGGGAGTTAGTTCAGGAAGGGGAGGGAGAGAAGGCCATTGGATGTACAATATTTTTGGGCAGCTGACAGCTGTGTGCGTGTACGTCTGTGTGGGAGTCTTGGAAATGGGGAGTGGGAGTCGCTGGCGTTTGAAATGCAATGAGGTGCGTTTGAAAGGCGCTCCTGTCACAGGTAAGCAGGGGAGCAAAAGGAAGAAGTGTACGGTGATAAAAGGAGAAGAGGAGAAGTGCCCATGCTTTAGGGTGGCATTCGGTATCCGAGGGGCTTTTTGCACGGGCTGAGGGGAGCACTCAACACACTTAAATACAAAAGCCCCCTGGAACATACACACACACTTTGATCCTTATGGAAACACTCCTCAGATTTTAGGGGTCCAAAGTAAAAAGCTTTTTTTTTGGGACCAAAGGGTGTGTTGAAGCTTTGTTTAAGCCCCACAACAAAGACTTGGTTCCATTGTTCAAGGTGATCGACAGATGCTCTTGATGTTCCCTTCACTTTCATGCATACTGTAAGGATAAAGATATGCCTTATAAATCAATAATTCCTGCGTCACGTGCCTGTCTTTGCTGCAGTGGTGTCCTCCGCCCCGTATCACTGTGTCCTCTCTCCACCCGCCTTTCACCTGCTATTGAATGTCAAAGCAGCGCTGGTTAAAAATATTGCTTTCTTTCAAATCCCCCTCAGTTTATACATGTGGGTTTAATGTAGAATTTATTAATGTCATGCCCTTTCAGGGATGTGACTAATTATGAGAGAAAGGCTTGAAGGAGAATGTGTCGCGGAGGTGAGGTTATATAGCTGTTTCATCTGTCAACACTTTGAAACTGGTGCACATTGCTCACACATCGGGGCTCTTACCGTCTGTGATTAATCAATAGATACCTCTCCATGCTCGCCTCTGTTCTCCCCTTCCCCTTTTTCGGATGGAAAATTGATGACAGGCCTAGAAAGAGGACAGCCTTTGAAACTGCTGTCAAAATGTGTGTGTTTTTCAGGACAGATTATACCGTCCTTTTTCCCAACTTCCAAAACACCCATCCAAAAAGTGCTAAAGGGCCATTTGGAACTTAAATAAAGTAGTAATTGTGAGTAAAAAATACTGGATTCCTGCCCATAGGTTGAAGGCTTTGCAGGTGTAATTTGGTTGTGAAATGCTCGGAGGAAAATGTAAAATGAAATCTGAGAATTTATGGTCGTGGAGCGCATGCATCGGGAAAGGTCATAGCTCTGTCATTTAAAAGAAGATTTCAATAAATGGTCGGCTGTGTGTCCTGTGAGGCACTCAAACTGTACGGCTGGGTGGGAGGAGCTGGAGCGCTGGTGGAGAACAGAGGAGAGAGAGAGAGTGACGAAGCACGTCCCTAACACCCTCCCTGAGAAAGAATACCCTAGTTAACTCTTAACACCTCTGGAGATCAGGATTCCACCTCGAGGCCAGGATAATACAGGTTCAGCCGGTGAGCATTGTTGACAGCATTGATCCAAGATCCCTCATTACTGAAAAGGAGAAACCCCCTGCAGCAACACCACCCCGGAGAGAGATGGAGCTACAGGCAGGGGGATTGGGTGGACACGGGGTGAAGAAATGAGTTGAAAACAAAAGAGGAACAGGAGAATATATCAGAAGAATACAAACGTAGGAAGAGGCAAGGGAACGAGGAGGAGACAAAGAGGATGATAGCAGGAAAATCAGTAAGGAGAATTGCAGAAATTAGAGGGTAATTGTTAGTTTCTACTTACAGCATGCAACATTCACCTTGTGTACTATAGTGGAAGGATGGATCACCGGCCAATCGATCACAGCCTACGAGAAACACAGAATTCTGAGGAGAAAAACGGTCTTGGCTTTGCAGTATGAATGTACGAGACTAAATAATGCTCAGTGGAAGAGCCTCCAGCTGTGAAGTGAAGTAGTGCAAGGATTCTCAAAGCCGATATTACTGCTGGGGCTTGAAGGAGCATTAAGGTAAGGATGCATTACAGATCTATCTCTTTTCTCTCGCCAATTGCCGTTTAATATATATCGCGGTAATTCAGGTTTTAAGGAGAGACACTACAGGCTATTAGGTTACACATTTAAAACGATGAAACCTTCCCTTTTGATTACTTTCATTATTACAAGTTTTCTGGTTTGATTATGTTTAAATATGGAAATATTATCTTAATAAATAAGTTCCATCATTTTCTTTTGACATATTATGGTCAAGTGTTTTCACACAGGGGATGTATGGTTCCATACAACTGAAAATACTCCTAAAAGCTATAAACAAATACATATTTTTGATCTATAATAAGGTGATGACTTATATATGAACAAACACCTCTGCTTTTTGGGGTTTGCCCTTTCCTGTAGTGTATTATAGGTTTCTGTGCAATGGTCTGCAAAGGCAACAACTCCCAAAGTTCCCTCCAGAGGGAGTTCCCCCCCCACCCCCCACCCCCCTGCCTGAAACGCCTCCATAAGACTCCTTTGTTTAACACTAACATGTATCACTGTCACATTTACACTGCTATTAGCGTTCCAACAGGTTGAACAGGCTAAAGGGAAGGACATATCTACAATCACAACATCACAACAGAGCCGGCCAGCCAACCAATCAGAGCAGACTGGGCTCTGGTTTCAGACAGAGGGTAAAAATAGGTGCTGCAGAGTGTGTAAACATTTCACATTAGAGGCACAGAATACGCTTATCATACTGAAAATGAGCATTGTAGCGCCCCTTTAAGACTTTACTATATGTATTTTTCATGTTTAAATATGCAAATGAGGCATTATGTAATGCTAACTTTTGGTGAATTTAGGAGAACTCAACAATCCCAAATAGACGGTGTTATTTAAATAAGCACCTAAATGTGTATTTATCAGCCTGTCCTCCTACAAAAAACTACCATATAGGCCGATTGTTCATGCCCTTATTACGACCCAGAGACACGTTTGAAAGTGTATGTTGTTTCTTACACGACCACTAGAAGTACTCTAGTTGTCGTGTAAGAAACAACATGCTCCCGGCCCGTTCATTGCAAACGCTCCGGAGGGACATTTATTCACAAATAAGAAATAACCCTCTCCGGAAAATCCTAAATTGTGGAATAGTTTGGCCTTTAAAATGCTTTTTGATTCGATTTCTGGCGAGAAGTGTATATTGTACTCTTAGAATCCATGTCCAGTCGATGTGTAGGATCAGTAGTTTGATAGATATTACGAAGATGATTTGAGGTCTCGCCAGGAGAACGTGTATGCAGCTTCCATGTAAAGTTAGCGTGGGTGAAAACAGTTTTTCCGGTCTAGAAGTTTTCATAATAAAACCGGATATATTCCCCTCACTGTCAGATCATTACAGAGTGATATCTGCATTACTCATCCACTAAAAAACATCAGTTTATCCTTGTTGATTACACAATATTGATTGGTTTAAATTGTGTACAATGCTTTTGTGTTTTTCACCTTCGATTCAGAGAAACAAATAGTTTTTTAGGACAGTTTCCGAAGACACTACACCAGAGGTCGCGTTAACCGAATATATTCCGATGACGGATTTTTTTTAACAATGACGGAAAAATCTGAAAGCAGTCCGTCATTTTGACGGATTAGAACAAACTCAGAACAGCGCCAAAGTTTCCCCGCAGCAGGGCTCCGGTGTTATGCCGTTATGTCGTTTCCAGACCTAACTTTGGCGTACAAATCACTGAAATGTCTATGCTTTACGGCTGTGGCACGCTCCCGCGAGGCATGCATAACACCGGTGTTGTGCCAAATGATGCACCCCCGGCGTGAAATGCACCCGTTGTCACAGGAATGCGCATTTGAAAATGAAACGTTTACACCTTAAAACGATGCTTAAAACGAAAAGTAAACTTTCAGGTTTTTTTTAATGGTAATTTTCAGACTGAGTTGCTTAGTGGTAGCTCATATAGTCTTGATTCTTGTGTTTAAACTTTTCGCTCCGTATTTTGATGGTTGCGGTGTTGCAATGTTGGTCAGGGGGACATACGTCAACAAATAATGTAGGTTACAGCCTACATTATTTGTTGACGCACAGGCGGCCCGAGGGGACGACATGAGCCGAGGGACCAGCTACCACTAAACGACTCACAGTCTGAAAATTACCATTAAAAAAACCTGGACGTTTACTTTTCGTTTTAAGGTCGAAACGTTTCATTTAGAAATGCGCGTTCCCGTGACACGGGGTGCATTTCACGGTGGGGGTGCTCATTTCACACAACACCGGCGCTAACAGTTCACGAGACCCCCCCCCCCCCGTTGACAGTTCACGACAGGTAATAATGGATATTGACGGAATTGTTACGATCCTGTCCGTCAAAATGACGGGCGGCGAAAAAGTCTAGCGCAACCTCTGCACTACACTACCCAGAATCCCCAGCTATCGTTTGGGACTACAACATCCGCCTTGCTTTACAAACCCTGTGTTTAGTCCTCAAGCCCTGTGATTGGATGTTGGAGTGGCAGTGCAACAAGGTTACGCTGAGCTTCAAACAGCTCTATGAAATTGAATGGAACCACGGCAGACTTTACAAAACTGGAATTGGACGGGTCCAGCCCCCGGCTCCAGCCCCCCCCCCCCCCAGAACTACACATGCTGGCTATTGTGTGTTTCACAACATGTTCTATGGCACGTCTCTTTATAAGACGTTTTCGTATTTCCCACAATTAGAAGTTGCTAGTATTAAACTGTGTACACCCTGGACGTTTAGGGGATACGAAACACAGTGGTGTTATCAAATTTAAAACATATAATTGATAAATGGGTGAATTAATATACCCACATGACCCCTAAGGTCAGAAGAGCTTTATTTAACAGCTGGTCTTATGTCTGTGACCCCTCTTGTTGTTCATTGATAAGCCTTTAACATGCACTTGTCAAGGTTCAGAGGCACATTTTGCAACTATGGCAGTAGCCATCGATCATCTTAAGATAAGATAAGATATACTTTATTGATCCCAAGTTGGGAAAAAGTTTTTGTTACAGCAGCATACTACTTAGTTCTACTCCACTACAATTAAGAGGTTAACCTGGTATTTTTACTCTACTATTTATTTTAGTTACTTTTCAGATTCTGATTAATGATGTGAAATATAAACAACCCTTAAATCAGACTTTAGTTACACCTGAGTCAAATTCAGGGAAGGTGATTGTCAAGTGCCAAAATAAACTGTGCAATATATTGGACGTTAAGTACTTTGTCAGACTTCATATTTATCTGTGGATAACCCCAACATTGTTTTCTTATTCAAAAGACCTTAACTTAAAGTATTCTTTAATATTTGAATAAAGCCTTATTAGTTTGTCTGTTTTGCACATCCTCCTTTTAATATCTTTGGACGTCCTGCACTAAACTGTTTTATTGTAGAGATCACTACAGTATCTTCTTGATATTTTCTATTCTATATTTCTATCATGGCTTATACTTTCCCCCAATTTTGTATGTAGGCTACTCTTAATATTTAAATGTGTTCATCAAATAAAAAGTATTGAACAACTAAATTAAATAACGTGTTTTAACCACTAGGCGGTGCGGGTTAAAAAAACAGTGGTCTAGTTAATAAAACATAATAATATCAAACATAATATGACTATTAACTTTATTGTGAAATTAAAACAGAACGGTAAAGGAAAATACAGTTTCAGCCTCTCGATTTGAAGCTTATGCATTGTACCATCATCCTGTATAGACCTGTAACAGTCAACTGCATGAGGAGTTGGAAAGGTAGTTCAGTAAATAATATCTTTAAAAACTACAACAAAAATATAACCTATCTACCAATTGGATCAAATATAAAAGTCAGCCGAATTAGTGTTGATACTGCTAGGAGACGTATTGTGTGAAAATAAAATGGAAGATGTTGTTTAATTGCTAACATATTTATGATCCACGTGACGTATTCGGTTTTGCGGCATTTCTTACAGTTTGTCAAAAGGTCTTCTGATCAGGGCTCTATAAATAAATATCTACAGCAGATATGTAATATTTAATGCAGCCGAACCGTGTATTACAATGCCGTTATGTGATGACTTTCAAAGAGAAAAGCAAGAACACTCGGAATAAAGTATTATTTAAAAAAAAAAAAATCCGATTTAATATCATATAAACACCATATCCCGACATGCATTGCGGCTAAAACAATCTATGTTTTAGCCTATCAAAAGCTCTGAAAAAGAAAGGTGTCTCTCAGAATCGAAAGAGAAAAACCTATGGGAAAAACACAAAAGCATTATACACAATTTAAACCAATAAATGTTTTATAATTAACAAGGATAAACTGATGTTTTTTAGTTGATGAATACTGCAGATATCACTGTTAAATCATTTGATCATTGGTTTTATTATGAAAACGTCGAGACCTGAAATACTGTTTTCAACCCTAACTTTACATGGAGGCTGCCGCATACCTCAAATCATCTTCATAATATCTATCAAACCATAGATCCTACATATCGACTGGACGTGGATTCTAAAGTACAATATACACTTCTCGCTAGAAATCTAATCAAAAAGCGTTTTAATGGCCAAACTATCGTACAATTTAGGATTTTACAGAGAGGGTTATTTGTGAATAAACGACCATCTGTAATGTTAGCTTTCAACGGGAGCACTAGAGGGCGAACACTTTAAAACGTAATTATAGGACGCATTAAGCGCTTGAACAAACGACATATTTGGTCGTAATAAGGGCCTGAACAATCGGCCCATTTGGTCGTATGAGTTGGAGGACTTGTTGATATTTTTGTGTTTTCTTCCCACTACAGTCTTGTATGCATGTCATGGAAGCTAAATACTCTCAACATTGACCAGTGCATGAAGAAAACTATGTTTTGGCCTGTGGTGTTTCGCCCTAACACATGTGTCACAACACTTAATAGGCATGAGTTGCTTCTAATCATGTGGAAAAGAAGGGCTACGGACAGCTTCCCATCCAAGTTATTCTCACCAGACTCCATCTTAGCATTCACAACAGCAACAGTAGCTTTCTTTCTTTTCTTTTCACTCTCACAACGCATTTATGGAGTACCAGCTCTAAATCCACCTCTGCGCTCCCCTTCCCCTTCCCTATACGCTCAGCTGTGCTTCCACACTGTCCAAATAGGGCAGGAATAATTGGATCAGCAAACATGGTCTTATGGAGATGGGGCTCTCCTATTTGTTTACACTGAGATTTTCTTTTCTTTTTGCCAGATGAGATACTATTTAATTAGGTTATATCATTTGAATGCAATTTACATTATAATCTGATGACATAATGCAACTGACATTATGTCTGAAATGCACTCTAATAGAGCATCTGTGACTCTAATGATGCTTATTATCCTATAAAATGTAGACTGGTTCTACTTCCATCCATGTATTATATCTATGTTACATATAACTCTTCTCCAAAGTCCCTGCAAAATGTTACTTTCATTTCCTATTTGTCTTTTTTTCTAGAATAGTAAGTGGCGTTTGTGTCTCTCTTGAAGCAAGGCCATCCCTATTCCCTTCTCAATATCTATTATCTCCCCTCTATAGACGATAATAATAAAAGAAGAATCACAGTAAAGACAGTGACATTTCAAATCCCTTCATTGAGCCGGTTGTCAAGGAGATGTCTCAGCGAGATGTGTCGAGCACCAGAAGAAGAACTGCTCTTTTAAAAGAGCGTTTACCCAGCCGCCGCTGGAGGTGTAATGTGCCTGCCATTAGGACTCTGCAGGCAAACACGAGCCTCAGAAACACAAAGCGCTCCGACGCCAGGCCATGCTCTCAGGAACCGTGGAGGTCCTCTGGTCTCCTGATCAAAATCCATTCAAATCTGAAGCCATTGTTCCACTAGGCAGCCTCTCGCTGCGGCCTGGCAGCCTCATATCGACAACCCATGACCAGATGACAAACTCACTGGGGATCACCACGTCACAGGAACACACTGTTATCAAACAGAAGTGGACTTAAAGCTCTTTTCTCCCTCTAAAGCTCCCTTGGATCATTTTACTCTGCCCGCCACTGCTGTGAACCTGCAGCCTCCATTTAGAGAGAACCAGTGATGAAACTGATGGAAAGTGCCAAAACCTATATAGTTGATAAAAAGATGCACACTGCTGTGTTGTGGTGGGGATACAGTGAGACAGGCAGGAAGGCACAAAGACTGAAGCAGCTGTCAAAATGGTTGTTTGTAGCCCCGCGCGTACCGTGCTTTGGGGAAACAATAAACTGCATCATTAGAACCCCTGTCATTCACAAGTTGTTTCTACCAGCCACACACTGTGAATACTTACACCAATGCATCGCAGATAGAGAGCACAGGTCAGAATCATTAAGAGCATCATTTAGAAAATAAGATATTATGGGAAGATGTGCAGGTGTTATCATAAACCAGGCCCACTGCAGCAATACATTAGAGATGCTATCTTCTGAGTCAAGCGGTAAAGACCATGTCCTGCTTTGCTTTTTATTTGCTTTTATCCCCTGAGTCAAAGGTGTAGAATTTGTAAGAGACCAAGCGACTTCTGAATTGTCCCTAGCAATAATTTTGATCACAAATGTAAAAAATAATGTCATCAGTGAAACGTTGTGATTGTGATGACACTAATGGCTGACAGATACTGATGTTTCATGACTTTGTAAAAAAAGACAATAATATGATTTTTTTTCTAAAATACTACAATATCACAGGAAACCCAGATATGCTTTTTGAACATACAGACATTTTTGTAAATGTGCAAAAATCCCAGTGGGCTATTAAAGTCCAGGTGTTTGTAAATGAATATATCATCATGCACATTGATATGACTCCCCAAAAAAGACACAAAAGATAAGGAAATCATGCATGTGTTTTTTGATTCATCAGGGATAACACTGAATAAGAACATTTGAGAGCATAAATTATTCAATTACATTTCACTATATTTTTATTTTTTATTCTACTATTTCAACAATTAGACAGTTTATACATCCGAGAAACAAACAACATTTAGTAGAAGTGGGAGGGCAGAAAGCATACTGTAGCTTATACAGGGGTAGCCCTCCATTAGTCATCCAGTTGTATTCTGTCACCTGGCACCTGCATTTTGGGAATCCCTTATACATGGCTGGCTATGTGTGGCACAGGGGACTCAGAGGGTCAGTGGTTTGATCCCCTGCCCCTGCAGTAAACATGATGAAGTGTCCTTGTTTAAAGTGGACCTATCATGCTATATTTGAAAAATATATTGTAGGGCCTATATAAACCATATCTGTGAAGTATTTTTTTCAAATACCAAACAGATCACCCATTGTAGCCATGCCTCATATTGCTCAAACCCCTCTTTTGCAGCCCTGTTAAGAGAAACGCGGATCTTGAGTGCTTAGCTTGAAAAGAAGAAGAAAAGGAGGCGGAGCTCATGCCTGATCAGAATTCTACCGGAGGTTAAAAAAAGTTACATTTGGTTGTGATAAAACGCCATCCTGTTTAAACCACGTCAAGCATTATTTCTGAAATATTATGGAGCTCAAATGCTTTTTCTCTTGCAGGTTTATCACAAGGTGAGTTCTTTTTTTATTTCCTGCTTTCTAAACACATGTGCTCTTCAGTACATGTTAGCTCTGAGTGTTAGCGAGGCTTGCTAATGTAAACAAAGACGAGATTACGTCCAAAACACGTCAGGCATTGTTTCTGATAGCAACTTCAGAGCAGATGGACACGTCAGATCGGATGGAAATCTGTATCCGCTCGTTGTACACCCGGGTTGCGGTCGGATAGTTTAAAAATCAGCTACTAAATTCTAACCCTATCTCCTATTCCTTGACCTCTGAGTGAAACGTCACAGGGTTAAGGGATAGTGGATAGGAGAATTCAAAAGGATTTAGGAGAAGAGACTGCGGTACTTTAGAGAATACGAATGCACTTTCACTATCCAACGTGTTTATGATGCACCAGCGGACGTCATTTTGTGCGTCTGCTGCTGTGGGGAAACTATGGAAACTACAGTTTTCTATACAGTGGACTACAACATGGATGTATAATAAGAACGACGGACTCATCTAGACCGTGCTCTGATGCTGTTGCTTTATGCTTTATGAAAAACAGAGAAACATATTCTTCATGACCAAAGTTGGAATTGAAATAAAAAAGTGAAACTTATGCTCATCACCCTCTCCCTCCAGTCCACATTAATACAAATGATCCCAATACGTATGATTGTATGAACTATGAAAAGATCTTAAAATCAATACAAATGTATTTATTATAAACGTTAGTCTTTAACACCTATATCACCATTCAAACATATTTTAAAAGTTGAACAAACCCCACACAGCTCAGTGAAATGTTGA
>NC_136901.1:67662627-67920843 GCF_949606895.1 Notothenia rossii | reverse complement strand
AAACGCACCGCGCCGGGCTCCCTGTCACTGCGCGGCGGAGCAGCATCGCGCACAGCCCCTGCAAGGAGATCCCATCCCTCTCCCGCACGAATCGGTTCGTCGTCCTCCATCGGCATTTGAGAACCGAGCATCATCAGCATCAGCACCGCCGCCTCGAAACCAGACCAGCAGGGCGAGAGAGTGAGAGAGAGAGGTGTCTCATCCACATTTATTTTCTCTTTGGAGCAGGAGCACCGCGTCTCAATTCAAATTCTACCGGGGGGATTGCGCAGTCTTCAGCCTTTTTACAGGCTTCTTATAGCGTGGAATCGGTACTAAAGGAATGGCTCTACGTCGGAAAGGTAAGCAGTTCTGGCCTTTTAGTGGGCTCATTGAGAAGGGGGGCTGCAATGTTGCTGTGCTAAACGAGGCTGAGACAGCGTGAGTTCACAGGAAATCTTATCAGCTGTTCAGAATGGGCTATGTGGCCCGTGTGTGTTGGGGAAAAGAGAGGGGCAGTGTGCGTGTGTGTGGTGCGGTTTTTATGAAAATCAGTGTGCCTGCTTCGGAAGTGCAGACTTCTACCAGCATGTATGTTTGACAGCAGTCTGGATGGTGACAGTTGGAGCCTGTCATGTGGGCAAAGTGTCGTTTTGGTTCAGCGACGCTTACAGCCTTGAGTTGTTTTTGCTCCACTTCTGCCTCGTCCACTCCATCTCCATCACTACTAAGGTGTAGCCTAATGATGCCAGCAGGGCCACCAGAGATCCAGGGGGTATAGATCTCTCTGATACCGGGCTAGACATCTCCATAAGTCCAACTTTGGCACGTTTCAGCAAGGTGACATGTTTATTCTTCTCTCAGTGAACTTCTATATACCTTTCTGTGTGATGCAGCAGCTGGTGAAGCCATCCCTTGACTAAATTATTGACCTCTATGATTATTTCCCCTAAAAATTGTGAGAAGGAAAATAATAATTAACAGGAAGCGAATGCATTCTGATAAATCATAATTATTGTGAAGGCAGAGGAAAATTGCACCAGATGGATATGCTCCGATAGATTTAAATTAGACCTCCCTCACTCCTCTCCTTCACAGTAGATTATAAATAATTGCTCGGAGTAAACCACTGAAGGCATATTTCCAATAAATAAATAATTATGTATGAAAAACAAATAAACACACACCAAATAATGCCTGAGTAATCGTCTAAATATATTCTCCCATTAACGAGAAAACTCTCAGACACACTTTTTTGATTTGTTAATCTTGATTTAGAGGATAGAAATGCCATAAATCATGCATTTGAGAATGCAATGTAATCAGAAACTAAATTTTTCAATAAATACATCTGATGCACTACCCTCCAGCCTCAGTGGAAATCTTTTAGTATTGATATTTGGATTGTTTCACCCATAGTGCATACCGTATTATCATAAAATCCCCCCCCAAAAAAACACACTTGAATGCAGCATGTTGTGCCCGTGTTGCTTTGTATGTCACCTGACGCTGCTCACACACTGATGCTTAATTCTTCCTCGGCACGCACGTTATTGTTGATAGTGATAATAAAAACGAGGCAGTCTGTCTTTGCTCTTTGGGATTAATAAGAGCATCTGTTCGTGGAGGTCAGATAACACACACAAACAATCCTTTTGTGTCTTTGTCACTTACACATTGCAGAAGATGATGCATGGGGCCTGGAGATGATTGTAATTCAGCATTCATTTCTCCCACTGTACTGTAGTGTTGATGAGCTGTAGCTGCCGGCTGCTCATCATGCTACTGACTGGTGAAGTGTGTGTGTGTGTAAGCCTGTCGTCCACATGTGGATGTTGTTGGGCCCTGCAGATCTGCTGCGTTGGAGGTGGTGATGAGCAGTGATTAAGTGCATATTTTAAATGGCACACCCATTATGGCGACACCTTTCACAATTAGAGGACAGCTCTTTGAATTGAAATGTCACTCCACCAATTATATGCTGCCGCACATGCCACTGATAAGGCATTGGCATTTGTGTCAGTCAACCAACCATGTGACTAATCAATCAGTCAGATATTCAGGCTGTTACATTTCACTCGTCAAGTGGTAAAACTAAAGTGTCACAGTAACATTTGAGATGATGGTTAAGTTAAGTAACAAAGTACTTGCATCAAAATGTCATTAAAGTGGCAAAAATGGAAGCGCCCATTCTACACAGCGGCCATTTTTAGGATTATATATCATATTATTGGATTATAATTAGTGATGCATTCATGAGTTAATCACTTTAATAATATGCGGTTGGCGTAGTATGATTACTTTAAGTATGGTTAAGCTTTTGAATTTCACAAAGGGATCAATAACGTTTTAACCAGACGTTTTTATACATTTTGTAAAATTCATCTTCATTTGAATCGTCAAGATAACTTACATACATGCCGTCGAGTAGATAAAGATAGCTAGATTGATATATTCTTTATGTATCCCAAGTTGGGAAATTGTGTTGTCGCAGCAGCATTGTTGACAGTCATTGTACCAGAAATTCTTTAAAATAGAAAAAGATAAACATTAAAAGCAAAACTATTCACATTAGAAAAGACATATTCAGAAGAGTATCTAAGAATACACACTATTACACATACAGAATCATTTAGAATATACGCTATGGACTAATCTGCTACCAGAACGAAAACAAATAAAAACATAGAGTACTTTATACATTAAAACAATTGTGCACTGTAGCTTCTTATGTAATGTAAATTGTAAACTATACCCCAAATTGTAAGTACAATATGTGGGTACAGTAAAAAAGTATACCAGTTGAACCTGCGGTGTAGCAGAAGTCTAAAGTAACAGAACATCTAATTACCTTGAAGTTGGGATTAAGTTCATTACTTAAGTAAATGTACTAAGTTACTGTGCCGCATATTAACTCTATGCAGCCCACTCAGCAGCAGTTAGTGGTCAGTGTTGGTCTCTATGGTAATTATCTCTCTCAGCGGTTGCACACTCACTTTTAATTTTCATCTAGTTGTTGTTAAGCGGTTTGTGCATATGGTGTTTTTTGGAGGAAATGTAAATAAGCTTCCCAGCTCCTTGGCTTTGAGCCTAGTTATAATTCCAATCCAGGCTTGTTAAATTCTGCCAGCAGATCCCATGAATTGTCCTGAGTCAAGAATCCACAGAGAAATAATCTTTCCTTGTGTCTAATAATTTGTGTTTTTCTAAGATTTTAGTGATATTGCATGGCCTTTGGTTAGCGCGTTGCTCTGCGAGACAGCGGGGGAGTTCTTTTTTGTTATCCAGCCCTGCATTATTTATGAATTTTCATTCCAGGAATGCAGTAGCCCCTGGCACTGTAATGCTCCTTTTCTCCCATGGAATCGCTCACACACTCTCTCCTCCTTGCCCATGCAAGTTTGCTGTGAAACTGAATTTCCTTTTATAAAATTGGGGCCATGAATTAGTGAGAGGACAACGTGGAAAGCATCAGAGGTTGTTTATAATATTGAGTACAACACTTAGAGCTGCAGTCAGAATTGAAATGATGCGAGGCCCAGTGGGAGTTTGTACCCCCCCCCCCCCCCCCCCCCCCCCCCCCCCTTTCCTCTGTGTGCCCATCACATGGTGGGAATAATTGCTGGAATAGCATAAAAAGTGTCACAGTGTTCGCCACCCACTGATCATTTCAAAGTGAGGGAACCAGTTCAGGGTAATCTGACTGCTGGGCCACGAGGCTTACACAAAGACACTTAAAGATGTACCCATTGTACAACGTCAAATATTTACCTTGTTGCTGCAATACTGCTCCATCCTCAAGAAGAATTGTTTAACAAATCCTGCAGTGCTAATTAGGGTTTCCTCTATTCATTCGGCTGTGGTCGGCCTCTGCACTCAGGAAATTGCTGGCGGTGCGATTAAAATGAAAGAAAAAAAGCAATATAATATCGCCAAATGACCCTATAAAAATCTCATAGCGCCACAGTGTTTACAGTTGTGTTTTAAAATGAATGCACTTAATACAGCGAAGCATTCTTGTCAGCATAACATGTTTAATAATTGAAAAAAGGAATCAGTGAATATGGAAAGCTTTGATGCAGCATTATGGCTATTTTTCTAACAAAGTGATTGACAGCAAATTATGAAACGAACAGTTTCTTGGAGGATTAACTCTTTCACAGACGGAACAGCCTTTATTTTGCGTGTCCTGTTTCGTAATAAATGGGTCTTCTGTCCAAAATAGGATACAAATCTGCGTACAATACATCATAGTCTGGAAGCAAGATGTCTCCCGTTTGCTTTCTCTTGTTTTTGGCATCCTTTCTCACACTATGATAAAAAAAAATATTCCTCCGTCGGCAAGGTCTTTTGTCTCTTTTTTTGCTTTTATTCTCTCCATATGCTCAAATATCCAAATACAATACTGTTTATTTCAGAGCTGAAAACAAAAAGGGAGCAACAGAGACAGAGAAAGGGACATAAATAGTATCAAAAAGAAAATCACCTTGCTGCACACACACACACACACACACACACACACACACACACACACACACACACACACACACACACACACACACACACACACACACACACACACACACACACACACGTACAGTATATGCCTGGGGCGATTTTCTTTTAAGTTTTTGGCTTGACATCTCCAGCTTTCTATTCTCTCTTGTCTCCTTCCATTGGGCTATGGGCAAGAGTCAGGAACTATGCAGTTTGATAAGAAGCTGAGTGTTATGTTACATTTGTTTTTGTGAAAATGCAATCATAGCCTACCTTCACTCTCCTTTACTGTACGTCCACATCCCCCATTCCCCCCACCTCTCTTCTTTTAAAATCCAGTCAGAAGAAAGAAGGATCAGAGAGATAGGCTTACTGGTCAAGCCCACTCTACTTCTCTTTCAAATATGAGATTAATTTGTCAAGAGGTGTGTGTGTGTGTGTGTGTGTGTGTGTGTGTGTGTGTGTGTGTGTGTGTGTGTGTGTGTGTGTGTGTGTGTGTGTGTGTGTGTGTGTGTGTGTGTGTGTGTGTGTGTGTGTGTGTGTGTGTGTGTGTGTGTGTGTGTGTGTGTGTGTGTGTGTGTGTGTGTGTGTGTGTTTGGATAGGAGTGCTGATTGAACCCACCTAGCTAGAGGGCTGCGACAGAAGAGATGATTTAAGCGTATGCACATTTTCTGGGGACTTCATTTGCGTTGCTGTATTGGATTGTGTTGTATTTATAAACTAAGGCTGCAATGCAAGTATTATTTTTCATTATTGATTGATCCATGTAATATATTGGTCATTATGTTCCTGTGGGCCAAGGTTATGTATTCAAAAGGAGTTGCAATGATAAGTCAACAAACAGAAATTGTCCTCTAAATCGATTGAAAGTAATATGTTGTGCAAAATTGGCAGAAAATGCTCTAAAATGTGAGGAATTTAGGTTTGAATCCATTTTTTTTATCAGATCAAACATAATTACTTTGAATTAAAGACATCACCTTTGACTTTGAGAAATTGAAGTAGACCTTTTTCACTATTTTATAACATTTGATAGACAAACAATTCCTCTAGAAAATCATTAGCAGACTAAGGATGCATAATGCAAATCATTGTTAGGTGAAGCTCTATGCAAATGTCAGGTTTTGTTTGACAAAGAGCACAAAGACACACAATTAAGAAGAAAGAAGAAAACAATATATTAGTAACGTTTGAAAAACTAGAAATGGAATCAATGCTGTTTTATCTTGAACAATAAACATATTACTTACTTACTAATGAATGTATTATTGGAGGATTAAACACTGCAGCTCAAATTACCTTTATTGCAATGTGTACCTTTTATTTTGTCCACCCTATTGGTAATGTCTTAAACCTCATAAAGCTGTACTGTACTGTTGTTCATTTTATTTTGTCCGCCTTTTGTGTGTACAGTATATTCACAAAAACTGTGCCTATTAATATCTAAGCAGGCACACACACGCGCACACACACACACACACACACACACACACACACACACACACACACACACACACACACACACACACACACACACACACACACACACACACACACACACACACACACACACACACACACACACACACATATATACAGAAAGTCGATGCACACCTACAGGGACACATTTCTCACAGTGAATTTTTTTATTAATCAAGTCAGTGGACAACTTCAGAAGAAGAAAAATCAATTTTTGTTTCTTCCCCAATTCATTACCACACAAATTGTCCTTCACTTCAGAGTGCGCGTTGAGGTATCGGTGTCACAATAATTAAGTTAAAATCCATTATATTTGCGTTGATTTCATCCCTCTTTGTTGTTGACACTGGGGGGGGGGACAAAAGGAGAGTGGGCTGCTGGCCAGCGTTGATACTCCCCAGATGTACAGCAGCATTTCACCTTCAGTCACATCGATACAAGACAATTAATGGGGAGGGAAAACTTGTTGCACATGATTAACATCAAGTCGACTAGTAATTAGACTTCAGGTACATACAACTACATCTGTACCCCAAAACCATGATTGATACCTCGATGTGAATAAGTTGCATCTGCAGCCTATTAAAAGATTTATTTAGCAACATAAAACACGGTGATGGTTTACTGTACATCTCTCGTCTAAACGAGTTCATCTATTTCCTGCTGACTGGTAAATAGCCTCATGTGTATCATCAGTAATATTCATAGCTCTACTTTCTAGAAGATCATGAATTATTAACTGGTAGGAAAGATGAATAGCCCCAAAACGGTGCTTGATGCCTCTCAGCTGGAAGCCATTTTTTTTATACAGTATAGTACAGTACAATCAAATGTGTTCTGTTACGTGTTGTTTTGTGGTTAAGGTTTAATTTCAGAATGCAATCCACCGTGAACTCTGGGATGCGTTTCAAGTATTTGTATCATCGCCCCGAATTGACTTCTAACGGAGGAGACGTGTATTCTCTCAGCTGATTGCCAGCCAACACGCCAAGCCAAACTGCACAAAGATAAAGGATTTGAGCAGAAAAAATACCCAGAATCTGCTCCAAGAAAAATCAGGCAGCAGTTTCAAGTACAGTAGACCAAATACAGATGTAACAATCCTCAAATCCTACATTTCACAGAAAGCAGTGCATGTCAGCCCGACCTGTAAAAATAATTGTTGGGAGTATACACATTGTCTTCTCTTTATTGTGCTCAGACGACACAGTGATTCATCTGACAAGCAACAAAAGGAGACATTCAAATTGTTCAGGAACTAGTTTTGCCAATCAAATTTAGAAAAGTCTACCATGAAATGAAGGAAGCAGAATGGATGAAAAGCAAAAGAAAGATGATGGAAATAACTTCCTCTCCATGTCCTAACATTGTACAGTATTTCCTGTTTTGTTTCATTTGTCGTCTAGAACAGGGGTTCCCAAACGTTGCCATGCCAAGGACCCCCACATAGCATTATCCTCAGACGGGGAACCCCCTGTTGCAATTTTTTTTTAAATGACGTGTACAAGTGCCTCCCGATGGAACATGCAGTGCGTTGCCACTACATTTGGGGCCTTCTGCCTGATCGAAGCTGTCACTCCGCTTTCTTTGCCTGTCATAGCCCCACTGCCCCATCTGAACACACGCCCACACAACGAGACCAGTCAAGTCCGTTTGAGATCATGTACTCATCTAAAACTTGGAAAATGCCTCTTCATGTGGTCCTACCTTCCAGTGCTTTGCAAAATAATATTTCCTCAACAAAGTTGTCTTCTGAAATAAATCTGATGCATGCAAGCAATTCTGCGATATTTGCTACATCCGTGCTCTCATCCAGCTGCAGAGCGAAACATTCACTAGCTCTGAGTTGCTCCAAAAGCTGAGCAGATTTTCACTCTCAGTAGCGGCAGCTCGATTCTGATTGGCTTGAAGGGCGGTCGTGTGATTCAAAAACAAAAAATATGAAAAGATTGGCATCAAAGGACACATAGATTGATAGATATGCGGTTATTAATAACATCAACAACAAAAAAATCCAACTTTAAAAAAAAAAAGAAATCCTGTTTCCCTCAAACTTTGAGTGACCCCCCTGGCGTCCCCCGGCGGGGGCCCCCCCTTTGAAAAACACTGGTCTAGAACACTTTCCTTTTCACTGACATGTGACTGACACAGTCAAATGAAACATCCAAGTCTGAAAACATTGCTTTGGTTTCTAGAGACGGTTTGACTTTCGAAAGTAAAGGTGGATAACCAAACTGTATAGCATAACCTTGAGGTGCATTTTATATCTGCTATCCACAGAGCCGGCTAACGGAGAGAAAGCATTCTTCCCCCGCACAGCCGATCTCATCAGCAGCGTACAAAAGAGCACCACCATGGCCGCAGTTTTTTCCCGAGCTCGGTCTTCTGTCCTTTGTGGAGCTTTCTCCTCTCTTTGTCAAACTTTTTTTCTTTTCTTGAGCGAGGCTGCTGAGAAAACGGAGCGACCTCAGCCACCGAAAGGCCCGGAGATTCAGAGAGGAGGTGAAGGTTGAGAACAGATCTGAGGAGGAGGGATGCATGCAGGGAGCACTCAGTTCTTTTCGGAACAGAAATCCTCCTCCTCTCACGCACTCCTGGGCTTTGCCAGATGACAAGCGTCACATTGCAGGAGTGTAGATGGAAGATTAGCCCACTTAGCATTCAGAAATCAATCTGCATGGCTTCTCAACAGCTAGCAGTAGCTCTGCTCCTCTGCAGGGCTAAGACTCATTTCTCTGTCATCAAAAACTTAATAAAGGAGACTCGCAGGAAACACTATCTAAATCGCTAATCGCCAAATCCAATTTCTGGAATCAATGGCATTGATTTATCAATTAATCCTGCATCTGTAATGCTGCCACTTTGCCGCGCTTTGGGTGTTGGAGGTTTCAGCGGTCAAATGCATTATTGAAAGAGGCTTTTTACCAAGCAGTGGCAGATGCAGAGAGCTTAGGAGGGTGTCAGTCTTGATGTAAAGCTTTATTTGCAAAGCAAGTTAGCGTGAGCAGACTTTTAGTCCTGCTCGGAGGACAGTGACATGTATTTATCTTGCGAGAGAGGAGGAATATCAAACGTGTTGAATAAGGCTTTGTCTTGTCAGGAATATTGATTAAGTGGTTTCGGGTGGTGTCTGCTGCTCCGTGTGTGTTTTTGGTCGAATGCCTGTGTGGGGAATGTGGTGTAGTGCATGTGAGGGTGTTGCGTACTCTCATCCATCTTTGTTGTTCGTTGTTTTCTCCTCAGGCTTATGTAAGCAATCAGCAGAGGGCTTTAGATCAGAGAGAAGTGGATATATTGAAAAGAAAGTCTGGTTTGAAGCAACGGAAAGAGAAAAAAAAGCTATACCTTGGTTAAGTTCTAAAAGAAAGAAGAAAAAGTTTAGTCATATGCGATGTATGAAAAAAGCTTAGCAACTCCCTCGCTCGAGGCCACATTCAGAGGGCATGAATAGTGTAGGACCTTATGGATTTCTCCACACCGCTCAGCCATGCAGTGGCGATGTGGGATTTGACTCATGTAGGATATAAATAGTCAAACGGCCCAGGATGGTTTCTCAGCTCCTCACAATAACCAATCTGCTCTGCGAGTGGACACGCTCGCCTCTTTCTCCGGCTTCTTGGTCATGCTCTCATTCCGACTCCGGTGGGCACAGACTGTACGGGCTATTGTGTTACCTACCGTGTACTACTGACTTTTTCTTCTCCATTTGCACGTTAACCTTGGGCGCTGCATTCTGAGGAAGAATGGAGGGAGGCAGTGCACCGGAGAGCAAATGGCAAAGACACTGCGAGAAATGGCGAGCAAGGGACTTTCACAATGCATTCCTCACTGAAAAGGCCAGTGTTTATTGTGTATGGCGTGTGGGTGTTCAAGTGTGTTGTTTGCCAGTTAGCGTGAAATGCTACAAGTGCGTGTGGGTGTGGGGAGGGCAATGAGCGTGTGTCCGTCTGTGGCCGATTGTCAGTGTTTTTCATCTTCGAAGATACTGAGGTCCATGTTTGTGTGTGTGCGTGTGTGCGTGTGTGCGTGCTACAGTATGTGCTCTTCTACTGGTAAACTCGGCATTAGCAGCTAGAGATTTCAGGCTTGGTCAGCTATGAAAGCAGGGCTACGTGACGAGAGTGCTGCCGCTGCCCACAGATAGCTAGCCCTTATCCACTAATTAAAACCCTCTATCACTCCATGTCTCACTTGGCAATCTCTCCACCCTTCAATTCTCCCCCCATTTTCACTGTGAAATCTCTCCATCTCTCATTATCTATCCATCACTCTCTTTATCCCCGCTCTCCATGCATCTCCCCCCCCCCCCCTCCTCTCGGCATCTGCGGAGGCCTCCCAGTGGGCGGTGTACTGTTTTGTTGTGTTTCGGGGAGGTTTAGGTTTAACAGGGTCCTGGGGGTCCTGCAGAGCTTCTCGTCTGAGGTGTCCCTGTCATATGCCTGAGGAGCTATAACGGTGCTAACAAATAAAATAGTTTTCAAGCCCCCCCCCCCCCTCCCCTCCCTCACTCCAGGAGAGGCATCTTTCTCTGGCAGCTCATTGTTTACTCCCGCAGGACCTGTAGCCTGGATCTGCATTCTCTGCTACAGAGAGTGCGCCTTCTGATGATTAAGCCATCAAAATGGTAGACAAAATGCAAACCTGCAAAACAACACCGGGATTGTCATGACTTCACTTCGCGGCATCTGCAGCGACGACAGCTCGAGCATGAACATATATTCCGTGATGTTTCATCTCATCGTCATTCCCGTGGCTTGCGAGGCCTGCTTAGTGAGTGGGATTAGCTCGCCTCTGTGCAAACAAGCTTCTCGGAAAATGTGTAAAGGCCAGAGCTAACAAAGATAGCAGCTCCCCACTCACTGGGGGTCTCCAGGCTGTTATGAAAATAAGACCTTCTCTGCATGGCGGAGATGCATTTGTAATCCTGGAACTATACTGTATCAATAATCAGAGGAGTTAATATTGTTGGATGGCACTCTGCTCTACCCGTCCTCCTTGTTTATTTACCGATGTGAAACTCAATTTCTCTGCCATCGCCTGGCCCCGATCCACTTTCCCTGCCTCTCTTCTTCTTGTCTTTTTTTCCCCCCCATTTTGCATGACTTCTCTCTTACCGTTCGTCATGATTCCAGCCCATTCATTTGAGATTGGAAAGTGTAATTGGTTTTGGCTTTCTCCCCACTTCTCGCACGGCCATCTCTGCCGTGCTGTTTTTTTGTTATTGTTGTTGGACATCTAAGGAACCCCGCCCCTCCGGAGATGACTTGGAGCGTAAATCCTGTTTAAAAGCAACTGTGAATGTGAGCCTCTCTATCACTTCTCTAAGCAGATTTGCAGGGGGGGGGGGGGGGGGTTCCTTAGAGCCCACTGCTATACGGATACCCTGTTTTAGCAAATGGAAGGATAGAAGGGGATCAAGCAGGCGAAGAGTCTCATTTAATAGTATTGCAACAGTGTAGCCATGGATTATCACTCCCGTGTGGTTGTGTGTGTGAGAGTTTGCGGCGAGAGAGAATTTGATAAGAAAGAGAAGGGTTAGGAGTTGGGGCAATTTAATGCGATGCATGTGTTTCACTCAGTGTTGTCACTTTGTATTAATTTTAAACCGTGCAGTGAATAGGCCATTACACACTGATGAATTATAGATTAGTATTAAAGTAGGAATGAAATCACACAATAACATACACATACATTGTCATTGCAAACAAGCACTCACTGTTTTAATCTATTTGTAGCCCAAACAAATCTCTCGACATCGCACATTTTCACCTGAATCTAACTTTTACTTTTCTCTATTAAGTGACGATACATAAAATGCATTTTTGTGTTGTGGTTAACACAGTATGCTACACTTCATAAATCCTTAAAGGCTATGCATTTTATATACTTCAGTCTTGTATGGAGATGATTAAGATCAGTTGTTAGTCACTGGCAGCGTAGTGATGCAATCATTCAAGCACTTAGTTAGCTTCACTGGGGGATCCCTGCTCTACACGCACATAAAAGACGATGAGCGAGATGATACAAACCATGTAGTGAAGGTTTTTGAAGATTGAGGTATTAAACATTAACTCTAACATGACGATTATTATTTAGACATCATTATTAGTCCTTCCCGTGGCTGCCCTTGTGTGTGTTTTTCTATGAATAGCGAGCCATCGGCGCCCGCTATACGAGCCCCAAGGTGCTTTCCTCCTCGACTGCAAATCTAGGCTAGTGTTGTGCTCAGGTGGCACATGCTGACTTGTCCTACAGAAAGCCCATGTGTCTTGTTTGAAGTGAGCTGGGCTCTAAGAAACAACCACCAGGTTTTGACATCAAAACCAAGAATCAAACCCCCTAATGGGCACCCCACTGTGGGCTAGAATTAGCGAGAATAACCCCCGCTAGCAGGCTTACTTCTCTAAACGCAGGGGCCTCCGAGGACGACATGGAGGGTGGAGAGCATGTAAGGTAGGGCAAGGATGAGAGGCAAGGAGGAGAAATGGACTGGTACAAGAAGGAATGACGGTGGAAGAGGGGAATTAACAAGTAGAGGAAACAAGACCAGCTATTCCGCATTGTACAAGCATGAATACACACACCAAGCAAAATGTTTACCAGATTGGTCCGTGTATGCGCACACTCCATCTATGGGGACACAAGATGGTGTGCCGGGGATTGCATGCTTTTCATTGTTGCATGTTAGCGTGTGACAGACATAAAACAGGACAGAGAGCCTCTGTAGAGACAGGCAGCAGTCAGTGCCTGCAGCAAGCTCAGAGCTCACAGGGTAATGTATACTCACTCCTCGTCGTACCAGAGAGAAGGTGACACCAGTCAATCCCATTCTGACAGGGCAGCTGAGATAATAGCCGGCTTTGATTCCAGGCAATAACTCCTGCCAATCAAAATGAAAGGCATCGCGATTGCAGGGGAACCACAAGTGTATGTGTGTGTGGTGTGTGAGGCGTACAGTATGCTACAGTACCGCTCAGGTAATAGGATGCAAAATGTGGTTTTAGAGGCCTTCTTGTGCTTTGATTAAAGAGGAAACTCAAGAGATGGAGGACAAGGCTTTTAACTGATCATCTGCGTCATAATAATGTCTGCACAAGATGAGGATGTGTGTGTGGGATGAATGTGCCGTTTGACTGTCAGGGGTCGGGGGGTGGTCTCTGTGTGCATGCAAAGCGATCCGTGTGTGAGCAAATGTGCATGAGGAGGGTTGAGCGCCAGGCCAAGGGAAGGAGTCTTTCAGGTGGAATAAAAGCATTACTGCAGTGGTAGAAAGGTCAGCTGTAAACTTGTATCAGACTGGTGGTGATCACCCTCTGCTGCAGATCTCTGAGGTATTGAGCAGGCACGCTCTAATGGCTTTGATATATGGACTACAGGACTCCCTGAAGAGGTCAATACCATAGCACTTTGTCTCTATGAGCAATGACCCTCTCAAGCTCCATTTAGAAGCTTTATATCTGCAGGAAATAGGCTGGAAAGGCCTCAGGCAAGGCACGGTGAAAGAGAACTAATATGAATGAAGTGTTTTCTAATCACTTCTTTCTGGGCCCTAATCGACGTCCCAATCAATAACCGGTTATGGCGGTATAAGCATATTGTGCCGGACGTTATCAAAAATAGATTTTGATGTGGTTAAGAGAAGAACAAGAGAGTCTTTATCAATTCTCCATTAGGAAGGGCAGTGACACTGTAAAGCCTGGTGTGTAATAGTGTGTCGTCACTACTTGGGAAGCTGGTGAGTAACAGTGTTTAATGAGAGTGACAGACATGGGGCTCGAGCTGCAAATTAGTTGATTTTGTTCTCCAACTTGTCAATGGTTGTCTGTAAAATAGAGCTAAAGCCCAGGGGGATAAGACAGAAACAACAAGTGACAGAACGGAGAGCCGTGCTTGATTATGGCCAATCTCTCTTCATACACGTCCGGACATAATGGCCTCCATCGCGGCCCCTTCTGAGCATATTGATTTGGAACTAACCTTTGGTGTGAAATATGAAAGAAGCCAAATACTGTTTATGAATGTCTGCTGTAATTGGAATGAGCAGATGTTGCAATATTGTCCCACTGTGTTCAATAACAGGCTTCTGGTGCTATTTTTCTCCTCTGCCCTGTCTGTTCACTCCCCTGTTTCCCTTCATTTTCCTCCACTGGCACATCTTTCTTCCTCCCTGCTGTCCTTTTCCTGCCTCTTTCACTTTAACTTCCCTTCCCGTCTTTTCTCACCTCCAGACTCTGTGCTCTGTCCCGTGGCTGTGCTGAGTGACTAAGCAGAGACCTACAAGCCATGGAGGAGATGGACAGCAAACCCTACCAACCTTTGTCTAAGGGACGCCATGAGATGGAGATGTCCTATACCAGCTCGTCTGACGAGAGCGAGGACGGCCGCGCCCACCACCGCTCCTACACCTCTCGTGAAACCCTCCCGGACTACACACACGAGCTGCGCCTCACACTCGGATCTCACCGGGAGAGACAGAACAACTACAGCCAACCCCAACCAGGTACTACAGTACAAAGATACAAACCCTTAAACACAGCAGAGTTACCAACCATTTTCACATGACTCGTCTTACCATTTTCATTTTAGACGGCATTGTCATTGTTAAAGTATCTGAGTTCTAGAAAGATAAGATCAAATAAGATTTATTGATCCCAATTTTTGAAATGTTTGCGTTGCAGCAGCATAAAAATACAAGGCATTGTACATTAGAACAATTAAAAGACTAGAAATAAACAATTACAAATGTAAACATCTCAATAGAAATAAAATAGCATCAAAAAAAATTTGAAATACAAATTTACAGCAAATGAGACGAAGATGGAAACCTGAGGCGTTTCTTTGTGTTTCTTGTGTCTTTCTCTTCCCGCACGCTGATACGTTTAAGGTGGACGGCCAATCATTTGGATATATTCTCAGACAGTTTCCATCGGGATGTCCACAGTGTGGGACACAGCGTAAACACATGGTCAACAGACACTAACCAACGTTTCCAACTTGAACAACGCCCAATAATTGTCTTGGTTTGTCAGGGCCTTAAGGCTTATGTGTTCATCTAAAAATATAAATCCATAGATACTGTATGTGCACATAAATGGATTCTGGCACACAAGGGGAAGGCACACTCACAAGGACTCTCACTGGGGTCTTTAAAAGGACCTTTGTGAATTACCTATTACATTCTACAATGAGACAGGAGGACAGTCGGAGGCAGCCAATTACCTCTTCTCCACGGAGGTGATATTTCTCTCCCACAGCTAAACTAGGTCAACCCCAAACCTCTATGGCCTCACCTGGGGTGGAACACCCCCCTTCATTACACACACACGTGTGGACATAGGCACATACGCAGGCGCACTTTGACACATACACTGAAGAATTCTTCCCTGCCGGTGACAGGAGGAGAAATGGGCCAATGCGTGCTGTGATGGATGGCCTTTATGCAGGTCATGTGTGGTGTTAAGAGAGAAGCAGCACCTCATCAGGGCAATGCCGCTGTGCAGGGTTCATTGTGATCAATAGATACTCTTTCTCCTACTCCAACCTCCCGCTTCTCTGCAAGACCTACTCACCATGCTAACAAGCAGCATTAGCCATTCACAGCAGTTACAACTCCTGACATCAGGCCGCTGCGGGGATAGCGTGTTTTGAATGCCACCTTCTATGGATTTCATGGTATTGTTCTCCATGCAGGGACCCATCAATGGCCATTAGTCATCATCATGTGTTCCGCAACATTGTAGAGTCAAAGAGCACTTGGCTTTTTCAACAGTTGCGCCCTTTCTGTTTCCATAACAAACAACATCCCCTGCCATCAGTGTCATATGGTAAGGTGTGATAGACCCCCCAAAGCAGACCTTGAAATGTCAATGGCAGCCGGTTCTGAGAAACACATCTGTTCATCTTTGGGCAACCGAGTTATATATAGCTTAGCCTACCTAAGTAACCAACTGTTAAGGGGGGATTTTGCCTCCAGTGACGTTTTTAATGGATTACAGTGTTCCTGACAAAGATCAGCCAATTTTTTTCCCCTCTAATTCCCCGCCCAGCTTCTTCATATTTTCCCTCATCTTTCAAACTGCCGCATCTTGCCATCTCCTTCCTTCTTTTCCTCCCTCATCATTTTCCTTGATACTACACATTCCTCTTAGTGGATTAAATCCCAAATTCCCAATTTTCCCTTATTGCCCCTTTCTCAGGTCCTTTCAAATTAAAAAGATACTATTCATAGATGTATAGATAATTATTGTTAATCACCTAAGAGGGCTTCCCACACTAATTAGATTTTGGTTTAGTCTATTCATTTACTTACATTAATTACTTAAATGCATTTTGTTTACATATCCAGAAATCAGTTATAGCTCTGTATGAATGTGAAATTATTTACAGGTAACCGCAGTGAAATAATCTGACTATTTTATATATACATGCATGAATAATTATAGTATTCTTTATATTTGATAACATTGCATGAATCCTAACATGTGGGTAAACAAAATGGCGTAGGTTTTCTTCATAATGTAGTGGTAATAAAGTAGAATGTTGTTTATATGTATCTCGGCAACATCATCATATAATTGACTTGATTATAATGTCATTAGAAATAACAGTTATCCATAAAAAAACATTGATAGATTTTATGTTTTTCTTGCATTATTAATAGACAAAGAAAATAAATCCCCTTCAATCTTTAATTAGCAGATGATTAGTGGGTTTTACCTGTCTTCCCTAATGTAATGTGATTTGATGTTGTCACGTGTGTGTTGATTGTCTTCTTAACATTGATTTGTAGTAATTGCCTGCTTTTTAAATGTCTGTGACTTTAAATGATGCTGACTTATTCCTCCAAGCTTTTATCTAAGCTGTTACACAGTTTCAGCTTTCTCCTGTTCTAGTTGTGTTTGCTGTATTATATGGCACATTTGGGAAAGGGGGTGCTGCATGAGAAGAATAAAGACTAAAATACAAATATGATCCAACATTTTTACATAAAGTTAATTGCTGACACTGTGCAATAATAAAAACTAACCTCAAACTAATTCATTCAAACATGTTTATGTAAGTACTACCCGAGATAAACAGTAATCAAACACATTCATTTAGGAATATTCAACATATATGAGCACCAAGCTAATAAAAGATCTCACTTGAGGTGTTGTGACAATTTAATCAGCAGAAGCCATTTGGCACATGGACCAGTCACTTGCTTTGCTCACTTTTATTCATGTCTCTGTCAAAATGATTTATACATTTCGTATTCAGAATATATATTGGTTTTCCATGACATCCAGCACTATGAGAAAGTAGAATTATGACCCAACATTTTTTCTGATTTTGTTCTTTTTAAAGTACTTACAGCATTGGATGAAAATACTGATAAATACTGAAATATATATTTCGTTTTTTTCTCTAAAGTGAGTTGGAAGCAGTTTATTGTAATGGCAGGAAAAAGGACGTTATTCAAAACATGATTTCCCCTCCAATCACCTCAAATCTCCTCTTGTATAATGCATTTGTTTCAATAGAATGCATATTTCTTGCTACAGTGCTACAGGGAAATAGCCTATTTGCTCCTAAATTGCCCTCTTGCAGCCAATTTCAGCTAAACAGTAGTGTGTAGTGGTGACCAATGTTGTGCCAGTTTGATTCCAGCAGAACACTGTGTGAGCCACAGTTGGTCCTGACCCCATCAAACAGGCACAGCAGGACACAACGCCGGTCAATGGAGTGGTCAACAGGACTGTGGCTCTTATTGAAACACTGCGGCTCGTGTTCAAAGGAGCCGACCTAACGCACATATTAACTGCACTAAGTGAGCAGAAGAACTCTTTCTTTCCTGTGTTCTCAGTGGAGTCTATCCTGCGAGGCTCCGGTAGTATCTGTATGGATTTCAATTTAGGGCCTCGCCTTTTTAAAATTCCATCAGTTCCATCTCTTCCACTTATACATTCTAAACAGAAAACTCAGGTGGTGAGGAAGAAAATTTACTCAACTGCCTCTGCAGGAATGAAAAAAAAAAGTCAATTGAATTGAATTGAATTGAAGTGTAACCAGAGGACTAACACAGTATATAAGATGTTCTCAGATATCAGTTTGATGCTTGGGATTGGAGGGCGTTCTAATACCTGAAAGCATATGAGGCTCAATTCTTCCCTCAGTCTGAGTCAATATTAATAAGGTTTGATCTTTATCTGATCTTTTCACCCCACCAAGGAGAATATAGATGAGATCAGTGCTCTGTTTGAGCAGCAGTTCAATACGTCTCCAGCTCGATAACACACATCAGGCAGCGCGAACAGGATATAGCTTCACTGCAAATGGTTAAGAAAAATCGAGGGTGGCATTTTGATTTGGGCTTCTGCAGCAAAAGAAAAACAAATTGAAATAAATGCTTGCTCAAATAGCAGCGTGTCTCTTGACATAATTTGGGAGGGGTTTGGCTTGTAAATGACAAACACCTGGTCAGCTTAGTTGTGAAGCAAATACAAACACATGCCGGAATTAGAGGCTTTACAGCTCTAACGTCTGTAGGCTGATCCCAATCTGCGTGTCTGTCCTCCTCTTTTAGATTTAGACTTCTGCAAGGCCGGGCAGATGAGAAGCCCAGACTACCACATCCACCCCCAGCAGCAGCAGCAGCAGCAGCAGCAGCAGCAGCAGCAGCAGCAGCAGCAGCAGCAGCAGCAGCAGCAGCAGCAGCAGCACCAGGAGGAGGAGGAGGAGGCGCTGTGCTCTGGACCGGCCGCTCACGTCCACAGCCGCTACTCCCTGGGCGTGGGCTCTGACGTGGATACGGAGCCGGAGGTGGACCCCTCTCCGAACCACGGCCTGCAGCACATGTGGATGCGTGGGCTGAAGTCCGAGCAGAGCTCCTGCCTGACGAGCCGTGCCAATTCCGCCCTGTCCCTCACCGACACCGAGCACGACAGGAAGTCCGAGCCTGACAACGGTGAGTGGAATATTTCTCTTCTAACTCCACAAGGGGATTGATTGTCCATCACTATGCAAAGCACCCAGGAGAGATTTAAGCTTGGCGGATAATCTAGCGCACCTTTGATGATTCATTTCAACTCTCTATGGAGCACTTTCAGACTTAATACCCGATGACATCACAGAATTGAGTTTGAGCACTTTTCTAATATAAGGCTATGGCTTTGGGGGTTAATGGTCGTCTCCCAATTGGAGCGTCACTGGTTTGATCACAAGGCCTTGTAGTCAACATGTCAATGTCATGATACTGAACCCCAAAGTGCTCCCGTAGGTATTGAAGTGTTGCTTTAGTTAAAAGCGTCAACTAAATGACAGTAATCCAATAACTAATACTTTTGGATGGTTTAAGACCGTAGGACTATCATGTATACATTTTGAAAATGGTTGTAGCTCCCCTTCAAAGAGAGGACCTTTTTTACAAAATAATGCAACGAAAAACAACATAATATTATATCATTTTGAGTTCTGTAATTTAGGGTTGGGTAGAGTTGTTCTTTTGTAAATATATGGCTTTCGCTCAGAGGGAAAATGGGCATCTACCAATCAGATGGTTGCTCATTTGATCCCTAGCTCAGTCAGTCAGCATGACGAAGTTTCCTTGGAAAGATACTGAACCCCAATTTGCTCCCTTAGGTCTATGGTTCTAAAGTGTATGTAAGTCGCTTTGGGCACAATCTAAATAAGATGTGATGTAATAACCAATATTTTTGATTGTCTTAGACCAAGCTGTATGACTTTTGAAAATGGGTGTCGCACAAATTCACAGAAAATACATTTCTCACCAAATAATGCAACAAAAAACATCATGCAACATTAAACTTGATGACATCACAAATGTAAGTGCTATCACTTTTGGATTGGAAGAGTTGTTCTTGTTTATGAATATAAGTCTGTGGAAAAATGGGCAGCTACCAATCAGATGGTTGCTCGTTCGATCCCCAGCTCATTCAGTCAGAATGACAAAGTTTCCTCGGAACGATACTGAACACCAATTTGGTCACTTAGGTTTATGGTTCTAAAGTGTATGTGAGTCGCTTTGGATAAAATCTAAATGAGATTACTATATATTTTTTGGATTGTCATAGACCAAGCTGTATGACTTTGGAAAATGGGGGTCGTTTAAAGTCACAGGGAAGATGTTTCTCAACAAATAATGCAACGAAAAACATCATGCAACATTTAACTTGATGACATCAGAAATGTGAGTTTTATCACTTTTGGATTGGGAGAGTTGTTGTTGTTTATGAATATAAGTCTGTGGCACAGGGCGCACCTATCAATCAGAGGTCAAGTGTTATTGGTCAGGATACTGAACTCCAAATTGTTCCCGCAGGTCTAGGATATTGAAATGTCTCGAGGTTGCTTTGGATAAAAGCATCAGCTAAAAAACAGATAATGCAATAATCTTTGGATTGCCTTAGACCAAAGGAATAAGATGTATGATTTCTGAAAATGGACATTTCCCTTTAACGAGAAAGGACATTCCTCTCCAACAAATTCAACAAAAAACAACATATACCGTTATTACAAAAATGCAAAGTTTATGATACAGCCTCAGGCAATTACGTGCTTTAAACTCTGTTTTTTAACTAATGCTAATGCATCAGTTCCTCTCTCTTTGAAAGCTCTTTGAAGTGGCTTAATACAAAATAATGTGCTATTGGTTATTAGTCTCTGAAGTGAGCTCGTATTGGAGGTGAAGCCGGGGTCGACTGGGGATAGAGCATCCACAGAATATGGCTCGGAAAGGATTGGATATCCATATGAAGCTGAAGCATGTTTTGGTTTAAGGCTTGGTGGAAGGAGGAATTGTAGGGGTCGGGCTTTCTGCAGTACCTGACTAGGCTGCCTGAGGATAGCTGACAACCGCCTCTGTGGGAAGACTATAGCCTGGAAGGAAGGAGAAGTTGAGAGGCGGGGGCGAAGACATGGGGCCAACTAGAGAAGAGTCTGGGATTGTGCCAGCTATCTGTCTTGCACTGCTGGGCTTGGCTCGGCTCCCCGCAGATGGAAAGTTAGTTAGAGGTGCACACAAACAAAGACAGAGCTCTCCAACCCATCCCCAAGGGCACTGTCTGTTTATGTGCCGCAAAAAAGGTGGAACATATTCAGAGGCTGAGAAAAAAAGACGGGTAATAGAGAAAGACAGAGAGGGGAGTAAAAGAGAAAAAGAAAATTGCAGAGGGGAAGCGTAAGAGACAGGGTGAGCTAAAAAATGCTAATGAGAGAATAGAAATGGTAATGTAATGGTATAATTAGAATGAGAATAAAGGGGAATGAGTGGTTGAGGGTAAAACAGGTGAAGGAGAAGCTGGTTTCGAGCAAGTGCTAGACAAAGATGGAGAGAGAGGGTGAGGGATGAGACGGGGGAATGGAAGGATCAGTGAGCCAGGGGGAATCAGAGAGTTTAGGATGCACTTGTTTATGTTTGGGATGCACCCAGGGGTGCTGTTTAATGGCAGCCGGATTGGACATGGAGTCAGCCTGGTGCAAAATCACAAGATGGAAGAGGCACGAGCTAAAGTGAGGGAGTGGGAGTGCTCGCAGCATTACACAGTGATCAATTTGTGATGGCTGTGTGCATATGGTCCAAAGTTATTACCATTTGAGATGAGGCCTCCATCTTTATCCAGGGTCAGAATGAAAGAGAGGGGTGGTGGTGGGGGGACGGGGCAGATGCGGCAAAAAGGGAAACAGAAGCAAATGAGAACGGATGAAGTCATAGGAGTGAGAGGCGAGGATTTAAATGTTCAAAGCATTCGGCTTTACTGCTACAATGCGCCAGGAAAGCCGGTGTATGTGCGGATTTCATATGTCACATGAAGAGCTGTACTCTTCAAACCTTGACACAATCTGCCTCCGTTCTTCCTTTTCGCTCAAGTTGCGCCCCTCTCTACGTGTTATCTTAACTGGGCAACCTTTTTTCCCCCCCTCCACCCCAACACCACATTTATGCTCATTCTCTCCCTGTCCATCTCCCGCCGACACGTGGCCAGGGGTGTTCATGCGTGGCATCCTTTAATAGGAAATGCATCATGGATGTCACATTTCTCTCCATCAGCACACCAAAGCCTTGCACGCCCCTCTGTTCCCGGTGATAATGAAAGTTAGAGCCACTCGTGAAAAAAATTACGGTGGAAAGGGGCCGAAATTTTTAAAAAAAGCTAACGTCCCCTGCCAAAATGAAAGTGCATTTTAAGTCGGACCGACCTTGCACTCCCTTTGTCTTCAGAGCTCGCCCCCCTCCCAAACACATTAATGATGTCAGCTTCAAACTGGCAGGAATCCTTTTGTTCCTGGTCTGATTGAAGCTGACAAGTCAATTTAGTCAATGTGTCAGTGTGTGTGTGTGTGTGTGTGTGTGTGTGTGTGTGTGTGTGTGTGTGTGTGTGTGTGTGTGTGTGTGTGTGTGTGTGTGTGTGTGTGTGTGTGTGTGTGTGTGTGTGTGTGTGTGTGTGTGTGTGTGTGTGTGTGTGTGTGTGTGTGTGTGTGTGTGTGTGTGTGTGTGTGTGTGTGTGTGTGGGATTGAGTGTGAGAAAGATTGAGAGGGAGCCGCAGATTAAGAAAGAGTAAAGAGGTGAGATATATTCGGTATGTGTGTGTAACGTCCGTTTAGCTGTCTTTTTTTTAATATGTGTCTGTGATGGGTTGATGCATGGTGGGGGGGGGGGCATGTCCAACTGTGACACCTCCCTTGAGGAAGGCTGTAGGCGTTGTTGAGCGCCCGTCAGACCTGCTGACAAACTGAGGGGAACATCAGCACCCTGAATTGACGACAGTACGCCGTAAGAGAGGAGATTGGCAGAAGAAAGACTGAGTGTAGTTCAGCTGGAGTTTACTGCTGACACACACACACACACACACACACACACACACACACACACACACACACACACACACACACACACACACACACACACACACACACACACACACACGCACACACATACACTTCATGGCCAGAAGTATGTGGACAACAATTTGTATCAGATTTGAATATATTTAAAAACTGTTGCCAGAAATATGGAAGCACACTTTTAGAAACTGATTGGCCCAAAATAATGAAAACAGCCGCACACTTTAATGTGCATTAAGGTGATTTGGCCATATGTATGTGGATATGCTGCTACTACTGCAATGCTGAAGGTATAGTTTGACATTTTGAAAAGTATAAGCACTCGTATTATAACGATGTTGCAGTTTAACAGAAAATCCTGACATTTATAGCATAGTTGTACCTTGACGTGTGTCCAATCTCAAAAGTATATCACAAAATGAATAGACGTCCCCAACCTTTTTGGAAATCAAAATTATTATTTGTATTCCTTTATCTATTTATATTTTAGTTATCTAAACGGGTAATGAGTCAATAGTAACGTCGGGGAAGGGGAAGCTAATTTGGCTGGTGGTTTAGCGGAAAGCATTTTAATTCTTCCCATATTCCAATATTTAAACTTTAGTTGATTCATGTGACAACGTTCTGATAAAGTGTTACCTTAAATACCAGTGACATCAGCCTCTGCTTTTGATAACCCTTCCTTGTGTAAATTGATTTTTTACATAATGTATATCGCGCTGACTCGACTGATGTTTTATTATTGTGTTTACTGTTCAACCAAATACCCTATCTTATAGCTGTACAGGGACTTAGTATTTTTCACCATCATCACAGGCTGATCATAAAATGCACTGTTGATATACAGGTGCAATAGCATCTAAAGAAAATTAGGAAATTACATTAAGAAATACTTATAAATTAATCGTTTTTTGTACTTAATGTCGTTATGAAAATGCAAACCAGTTGTTTTTGAAGGGGGTTATGATTGGCCATGTTAATATGTGTTAGAGTGTGTAGTGACTGACCAATTAGAGACAGAAAAGGGAATAAATAATAAGCAAATAACAATGATTTAAAAAAAATACATAATACCGAAACCAGTCCCCCTGGCCCTAAAGTGGTATTGATTAACTTTAACAAAGGAACGAAAAAGGGTGTAACTCGTAACATGTCAATATATTCCTCTAATCAAATGAATGGCATTGATTGAAAAATGTCAAATGAAATGCTGAGAGAGAACGCACATAGTTTTGGTGTCAGTCCTCTGACTTCCTGCAGTGTGGAATAATTAAAAAAATCTGCATTTACTTTATTATCTGGGTTACAACACAGAGTCCTATAATGAGATGCTAATTAGCAACTTTTTCATTAGTTTAATCGTTTGTAGATTTACTCCAGGCTTTTGTCTATCTTTTAGCTTTTTCACTTTCATTCCTCAACTTTTGGGATTGACACTTTGACATGTAGCAGACAGTCTCCTGGTTTTACATGACTGCTCTTGATAATACATCGTCCTCCGAGCTGAAAATGATTTTAAGGCAACTGCAAACATCAGTCCAATGAAAGGCTCCATCACTCATTATGGTAGATAACTCTGCATTCTAGAATGCAAATATCTGTGTAATTACCACAGCCTGAGTAAGCACTTGACTCTGATTGGCCGCAGGATGTCAATCTTTTTTTTTCTTGACAACTCCCTTATAACTGTCTGATCACAGCGCTAAATTAATACACTTTGGAGTGTTCCATTTCCGCCCCACACTGCAGATAATGGTTTGAAGAAAATGGGTTTTCAAATTGCCTCAAACTTTTATAGTTCCCGTGTTAGCAATCAGCCCTTTTAATGTAGTAGTGCTGAAAAATATGGATGTAATCCCTCTGCATCAAGATTAGCCCACATCTGTTGAGCTGACCTGGCTGTGACACTGTGTTACTGCTAAGTGCAAATAAGCAAAACAACAGGACTCAAATACATTAAAATACAAAAATCAAATGTTCTTTTGTGTTCATTTCTATTTGGTATTACCTTCCTATTCTGTTCAGCGGGCTGATATTTGATGAATATTTAAAAGCAGGATGTTGCTAAATGGGTATTAAAACCCTGCGATCTGATCCAACACTAAATGGAGACAGAGTAATTCGAACAGAAATGCAAAGGTCTTCCTCGCTAATTGTCAATACTCATGAATATATTTACACTTGACAGCTTGTGCCTCTTGAATTCAATTTGAGCACACTCATTTCTCAAACCAAATCTTCGTCCAAATATTAATTCCTTTGTTCTTGTGTAAAGACATGCATTTTTAAACAGTGCAATTGTCCAAGATGGACGGCAAACCTGCCAAAAACTTGCTAGTTTTTGCTTCTCAAAATCAAATGTACTCCTCTTCACTCTTTCACAACTTTTTAAATTGAAAACAGTTGGTATTTGAACTGTTGTTGTTGGGCAGACTATGAAGACGTTACAAAAAGCTCTGAGGATTCAGATTTTTGCGACAAATCTCAAGAGTAAATGAAGGAAACAAAATGTTCCCTGCCTTGAATAAAAGTTTGAAAGTAAAAAAGCAAAGCAGATGCCTGCCAGGTCTGTACTTAATACATGAGACATATTGCCCCAAAATAGATTACTGCCATTAGACCTTCAAATAAAGTCATTTATAATAAATTTCTCATAGCTGTTGCCCTTGCCTTGGAATAAGACAAGCATGAATGTTACCTTAAACATAAATGTTAGGGGGCGGCCATAAACAAGGTAGTTCGGGGGCCTCGGGGACCGCACAATGTCATAGAGGGCCCTCATATCTTTTATAAACACGGCCCATTATTTTTATAATGATGTGCCAAAGTTTTACAGTGGAGTTTGGGCAAGCTGTGTTCAAGTAAGTGTTGCACAAGTTTGGAAAGGGCGTCGAGACAAAGGGTGGGAGAGTGGAGTGAGGAACTGACCTTACGCTTTAATGAGCAAGCATACGGCGTGGAGAAAGACAAAGAGAGAGCGGCGAGAGGATGGGAGGACAGAGAGGCTCGTCGGCGAGCGAAGACATTGCACAGAATATTAGAGTCATCTTCAGAAAATCCTTTGGCGAGCTTAAGCTGTAATACGGATTTTAGTTTAAGCTAGCAGGAATTCGATACTTGTTAGGGCGATGTCTCATATTGATGAACTGATGGAATCTGTTGAAATAGCAACAGGTGTTACACAGAATTTAATTTCAGATGGGATTCAGGATTTCTCTACTTTCTGATGAAATTCTGACATGTATTAGGCAACATCGAGTGTTAATTAGATAGTGAGGGAATTAATGTTTCTCGTTAGCTCCCTTACCCAAAAGTGTCAGACAGGAGCATTTGAGCGATGCGAATAAAATGGGTTTTATTTGTTTCTACACTTTTTTTTTTTTTTTTTTGTGTTCGAAGACACAAATCTGCTTTTGGCACCTCTGCAGCTGTGATAACCTCAGTGGAATCAGGACTCTACAATTCACCGAGAGATAGAGACGTCTGCATATGTTACAACACAGCCACACATATGGACATGAACAAAAGCTGCAGAGTGTCTCCTCTAACTTCCCCGGTGTGATGTGTGTGCGTGCAAGCAGCGGTCTAAGTGGCAACACCAGGCAAACAGCGGCGTACTCTAACTTCCCTCTTGCCTTCCCAAGGCCCTGGGGGTTTTGCAGGAATGGATTTGTCTATTAGCTCGTAAAGAACATTGCTCAGTGCCATATCGATCATCCGAGCTGTAACGTTTAGGGTCTTTAAGTTGTAGAGTTGATCTAGTGGTACACGGACTCCCCTGGCTATTTTACCAGAGTGAGAGATTATCAACTTAACCCTGGTGCCGCACTTGGCCAGAGGAAACGCTATAAACACGTCCGCCGGAGCCAGAAACCGTTTTTATTGAACCGCCCATCAGCCAATCGAGGAGAGGCTACCATGAATCCGCCAGGTGCCTTGTTGTAGCAACAGGGCAATCATGTAGTTTTCCTCTCTTTAATAGCGGTCTCATCACATAGTTAGCCATGCGGGCTTGTGTTCCTGACAAGCTGTCAGAATATTGGACCCCACCCTGTTGTACTAATGATGGACCTTTACAGCTCACTGAGCCACAGGAAGACCTACTGGACTGTACTGCGGGTTGATGGGGGTTTACACGAGTGTGTGTGTGTGTGTGTGTGTGTGTGTGTGTGTGTGTGTGTGTGTGTGTGTGTGTGTGTGTGTGTGTGTGTGTGTGTGTGTGTGTGTGTGTGTGTGTGTGTGTGTGTGTGTGTGTGTGTGTGTGTGTGTGTGTGTGTGTGTGTGTGTGTGTGTGTGTGTGTGTGTGTGTGTGTGTGTGTTCGTGTGTGAGATAGAAAGAGAGAGAGATAATTCTCTGTTCCTTCTCTCTCTCTCTCTCTCTCTCTCTCTCTCTCTCTCTATCTCTCTCTGTGAACGCTAAACGCCCCTCCTTTATCCTCATCTCGCTGCCATGGCAACAGTCATAAAATCAGAAACATCAGCCGTCGCTTTCGACTCACGTTGTCCACTGGCTGCCTACAGGCTGTCTATATACATAAACTGTGTGATGGAAACATCACAGGGTCCAACCGCTACTTGCCATTTTAATAAGCGGCCACATGCTGCACACAACTCCACCATCACCTACACGGCAGAGGAGGAGAGGGGAGAGCACATTTTTTTAATAAACAGTCGAATAGGCTTAAAACTGTTTTTTAGCTCCAAGCGCTGTTGGAGTATTAAAATGAGAGGAAAACATGGTGAGTGGCACATGAATAAGCTCACAGCAGAGAGGAACAATAGCCCTGAGAGTGTACCGACAGATTAGTGCAAATCAGAGTGTTCTGCACTGGGGGAGAGAGGCTGAGAGGGGGCGGAGGTGCCTGTACTGTATGGACACACACACACTCAGATGCCCACACATGCACCTGCTGTTTTGTGTTCTGTGTTTGTGAAGGGTCAGTGGGGTATATTATTTTGAAGGGGTGGGAGAAACAACTCAGCTTGATTGACAAGGACATGGTTGCTATGGAAGGGAGGAGGAAATCACATTTATTCAAAATAAAAACATTCTCTTTGTATGTTCACCTGAGAGGTCTCGGAGCAGGCAGAGAGAAAAGACATCGGCTACAATGAAAAAGGCCCCTATAACACCCAAATGAACAATTATGTAGGACAAAAAAAGTGAGCAAATCATGGGCTTTCTATCCTGCACAATACCATCCTCTGTGTGGATGAATGGGACCTGTCGCAGAGCAGGCTTCTGCCTAGCAAAAAAAAGAGCTTGTCTGAATAGCAAACCTACAGGTTCATTGTTATTCTAATAATCACAATTGTCATATGAGACTGCATAGGGATTTTTTATGCGTTTGCCAAGACGATGTCAGCGATCATAATGGCAGCTTCGTGGTTTCCCTGCCATTAACAGTCGCTGCCATTTTAGTTTAACTGCTTGTAGTAATAGCTGCTCCTCCGACGCAGCCGTCGTGAAACTGCCGGGGACACTTCTGCCCCGGTGCCAGTGTTAAAGGCTGCCTTCACAGCCGTGGAGCCAGTAGTAAAGGCTGTTGTTACATGGCATGGTGCCCTGAGCCTGTCAGACCTCCAGGGTGTGTGCACCACCTGTCATTATCAGCTCTCAGCCCTGGCAGCCGAGGACAGCTAATGGTCCACTGGGTCTCACCCAACAATCTGCTGACCAGTTCGAGTGCTGCTGGTGGGACGGCTGGACACCTGCGGGAACACATGCCCGTGTGTGCGCAAACAAATACGTGAACACACAGACAAGTGATGCGTCGTGTAAAGACTTCGGCACTGTACAAGCTTTCTGCTTTTATATAAAAAAATGATGTAGGAGTCTCTTAAACCTGAAAGATAGCCAGCGAGGGGTACCATTCCACTGGTTGAAAAAATAATATAGATAAAATTATTAGACCTGGTGTTGCCACATGTTAGACCGATGTATAGAACTCTATGAAAGAATATCCTTATTTGTAACCTAAGTTACAGTATTGATGTTCATTTTGTAAATGATGGTCCAATTTGCATTCAAATATACGATAGGGCCGGGTTTGCTTCATCAAAATATGGCATAACTATTCGTATTTTCTTGTTATAAAGGCTGAATTAAAGTAAAGTGATGTAATAATTTTATGATTTGACTTCACCCTCTAAGTCTTTATATTTACATCAATGATGATTATTTATCAAAAATGTTATTGTGAAACTAATTTGCTAAAGCACCAATGGTCAGTTACACAATATTGCTGGGATATCAATATCAAGGCATTTGATTAAAAATATCGTTAGTATTTGAGTTTCTCCACAGCCCTTTTTTAGGGCATGGTTAGTTTGTGATTGACAGGTCGCTAACACATGGTGTTGTCCGGTTTTGGTACTGTACTTGTTTTGTCTCAGAACTGTAACCCTTTCAGTGTGTTTTCACTTCATTAAAAGTCATTGTAACATTTTGGATGGCTAAAAATGTCTTGCACAGTTGTACTTAGCTTTCACTAGCTCATGCCACTTCTGGTTCCCAAACACAAAAATGGAGACAGCCAAAATGGCAAACAACAAAGTCTTCAAAACCGTCCACTGTGACGTGTGGGTTATAGCAGAAAGCTATACTTAAAAAAACATCTCTACATTATGTTGCTTTACTCATTCAATGTGTCCTGGGATGGACTTCTTCTACTCTTGAGAATTGTCTGTGTGATTTATTGGAATGGAATGCAACCTTTGTCACAGACAGCTTTTAATTGAAAAAGCCACATTAGGACATTGAAAAGCCATTAATTGTTATGGTTAATTAAGGTAAACATGAAATGAAAAGAGTTTTAATTGGTTTCTCTTGATGAGGGTAGGGATCTGGGGTGACCAGAATCTGCATATGTAAATAACTAGAAACTCCTCGAGGCCTTGGCTTTACTCGCTCTGCCATAGAGTCCTTTCTGTGTTTCTGTCGCTCTGTTTATTTCCCTCTGATTCTGTCACTGTCACCCTATGCACACAAACACACCACCGACTCACACACCTTGGCCCAGCTGTCGCCAATACAAATTGGATGTTTTTGTCGAGTGACATTGATGTGATGCTAAATTCTAAACGGGCGCTCCCTGAAGAGATACATTTGTAAAGATAAAACCTGACAGATTGGCACAAGACATCACCTTCATATTTACAATATATGGAATTATCCCATGGCCCTCAACATTCAGGTAGGCTGCGTTTACTGTATAAATAGCATTTTAGGAGGATGTTGGTTGCTATGATGAGCACCGATGGGTTGGATTGACCACTTTCAAGATTCATCGATATGCTGTCACACTGTGGCAGGGACTGCAATGTGAACATAAAGCATATCTCAAATAGTAGTCTTATTCCTATTTTATTCATGTCCTTTAAACAGCTGCCACCTGTGCCAGAGGAGAGGGTGTTAATAGCGCACCCAATCACTTAGATAGATAGATCACCCTAACACCACATAGATAATCATGCTGCTAAATAAATAGCTTCTTAAAATGCCTCTGAATGCCGCTAAAAGCATGAGCATGTTTATGGGTGACACGGGAAAAGAGAGTGGTGGTTTCAGGGAGAGGGGGTGGTACTGAATTTGCATTGTGGGGCCTGCGGTTGGTGTGTTGTGTGTGTGTGTGTGTGTGTGTGTGTGTGTGTGTGTGTGTGTGGTGTGTGTGTGTGTGTGTGTGTGTGTGTGTGTGTGTGTGTGTGTGTGTGTGTGTGTGTGTGTGTGTGTGTGTGTGTGTGTGTGTGTGTGTGTGTGTGTGTGTGTGTGTGTGTGTGTGTGTGTGTGTGTGTGTGTGTGTGTGAAGCGAGCAGACAATGGGCCGGCTGCGCGGTCACTCGGTCACCCTGCTGCAGTAGAAAAGCTTCTCATGGCCAATGCAGGAGTCTTGCCAGTGTTTCAAAAAAACTGAATGCGTAACACTGTCCAAACAGATGCTCGATGCCATTTCCAGATAATGTCTACGTGTATAATGTCCATATGCGATGGACCGGAGTTTATGTCTGAATGGATGTGCACAGCCTGTGCATGTCTGTGTGCTTCCAAGAAAGCGTGCACTTTGAAAGCATGTCTGTATGTGAGTGTATTTTGTTCCTAACAGATGTTTTTCCCAATGTGTGTGTACGCTACTAGCTGAATCAGATCAACACAAGCCGGTGCAGTGAGTCTGGCCTATATGGATAATATTCAGTGCACGCTTTGGCCAATACTACACACACACATAACATTAAAGAGACTAGGTAGAGCAAGATGTAAAACAACGCTTGCAGGCAAACCTTTACAACTTTAAAACGGACTCAAATAATGAATGATTACGAAATTAATCATCATGATTACAAGTAGTGCCTTTAAAAAGAAATTGTAAGCAATCATTAAAAAAAAAAAGCAGCAATGAGCATAATGTACTGTAAATCAAGTTAATAAAAAAGGTGGTGGATGTGCGGTAGATCGGGAATGAATGGACTTAATATCACTCAAGGGGCGGTTCTGTGTTTACTGTAGCTTTTGTAATAGCCTTCTTTTAACTAATGCTGCACTTTTGCTCCAAGAGGAGAAACCCCAAACTCCCCTAGTACATCCATCAAGCTTTTCATTCATGCTTGAAACATAATTGTTTATATAAATAAATATATATATAGATTTATGATAGAAATGTAAAGTAATTACGTTATTTTCCGGAAGGGTTCTGCTTGAGGTTTCTAACCATTAAACGGTCCTTGGCGGTGTGATACTGTTGGATCATGCTTTGAGGGAAATGTAAGGTCTCTTAAACATACGGTCGAGATCATGATTTACATGAAAAGTGCCATAACTTCAGATTTGATTTAACGTCATATGAATGAATTGACTTGCCTTGATTCTAACCGTTGATTTTGCTAACGGAAAATGCCAACTGTCATAAATGTTATCTAGTGTAGTTAACGTTAGCTCCGAGGGTTGGTTTGAAACCAGTGGCAGCTGGTGGAAATTATTTTAGGTGGGGCTATTGTAATGGTGAATAAACCACACAGGGAACATTTTGAGAAATGACCCCTTAAACTATGACTTCTGGTGATGTTAGAGATATCAGAAGATTGATCAATACCTCCATAATCTTCAGTGTGGTTAGCTATGAATCTTCCAAAACTTCCAAATACCTTGTCCTGGACATAGTTTCTACAGTAAACTGTGCAACAGTACAGTAGGCCCACACAAACTGCAGAACACCGGTTCTTTGGGAACACTCAAATAATTTAATTCCCATTTAAAATCAGGAGACTAAATACGAACATTACGTCAGACACAGACGTGGTTCAGAAACACAGAAATATTAGAAAACAGACCATTAAGGCAAAAAATCTAGTTTGATGGATGCTGTCAAAACTCAACTATATACAGTACAATAATATGTGTGTGTGTGTGTGTGTGTGTGTGTTTGTGTGTGTGTGTGTGTGTGTGTGTGTGTGTGTGTGTGTGTGTGTGTGTGTGTGTGTGTGTGTGTGTGTGTGTGTGTGTGTGTGTGTGTGTGTGTGTGTGTGTGTGTGTGTGTGTGTGTGTGTGTGTGTGTGTGTGTGTGTGTGTGTGTGTGTGTGTGTGTGTGTGTGTGTTTGTGTGTTTATTTATCACGGGCACATAGTATCTGTCCCCGGCTGTTTGAAGAGCAAGGATGGGAAACAAAAGACAGCGTTTACCTGTTTGCATCCAGCTAGTCACACACACAGTTACAATCACACTCCCTGTAAATGACATAATTAATCGATAGTTTAGCTTCTCACCATCATTTGCTGTGGCCCACTGATGTTAACGATCGTAATTGAAAGGCTGCCTGCCAAACGTAAAAATTCAGCCACGTGACTCGCAAACTCTCGCGAGAGTTTTACACAAGACGGATCCTTTCTAGCCATAACCCTGCACCGGGCGCTCACATTGGCGCCCGGTGATCATCAGATTTGACGACGCTGATTGGCTGAAATTATGTTTCGGAGGCATAGTTTACAGATAGCAACAGTCAGCTGCTCGTGGCTGCTGCTGCACTGGTTGAGGGCTCCTCTCTTAGCGCCCAGACGAGAGAGGGTAATGATACACGGGCAAGGCCAGGCAGGAAACATGTGACTTATCAGCAACTTTAGACGTCGTAACACAATTTTAAACGAGATTGTATTGTAGATTATACATTTTACTGATACCAATTATATAATATTTACCTTGTTCATTAAAAAAAATTAAATATATATATTTTTTTTAATATATTTTTATTTTTAATGTGGGAAGAGGTGGGGCGGCGCCCCTATGGGCCGGCCGCCACTGTTTGAAACCCTGTCACCGGCTGACTTCAACTTAATTGTTTTGAAAATCCTTATAAATATGTACTTGATACTCACATGACATCATAAGGATTAAAGCTGAAACTAAAGAGGAAGCTAAAGCTACATGGCCCAGGCAAAACGTTAGAAGTTGATGAATAATGTAGAAAATAATAAAGAAACACCATTGGTTTTGTGTTGGAGTCTAGAGTTACTCCTACCTATATGACAGAAATACTTACTTACATAATTTTAGTTAGCTTCCATACTTGGTTAGATGAGACAGAGGCTAGATGCACATTTGTTTATTCTTTATACAACAGCATGTACTTATTTGAATGTTATATGTATTAAAAATATATATACCAATGTGTTTTGTGAACATTTTGCTATGAAGGTTAATAAAGTCAAGTCAGGTCAATTTTATTCATAAAGTCCAATATTACAAATCTCAAATTTTCCTAAGGCGATTTTACAATCTGTACAGCATTCTACTCTGTCCTTGTCTACCCTCGCTTTGCATAAGGAAAATCTCCCAAGCAAAAGTAGTGAAAAGGAACTGAGGAGTGATCGCTCTTCCTGGAAGGACAGCTGGTAATACTGTAGATGTTGTGTAACAAGACCAATATAATAGGATTACAATACTGAAAAGCCATACTGTAGGACAAATTATTTGTTGAATGTGAGCATATAAAGAAATATGAGTCTAGGAGGATGTCAAGTACATGTAGGCTACTTTGCCAAATACTGATCAGGAGTGAGCTTTAACGTACGTTTAAATTCATTGGTAATTGGTAGTTAGGTAAGGCTGCTACAGTAGGAAGTTAGCTAGCAAAGCATGCTAACGTTGGAAGCTGACGATGGAGCAGACACACTATTTAAATCATTCTTTACCTTTTTTTCTTCTGTTTTTGGTTTCAGAACAGCCAACAAACGGCTTGACCATACTGAGTATCACTTTTACCACGGCTTCATGCCTGACCTGCGTTGATACAGTTGCTAAACTTTGATTGGACACTCTTCTGTGGCAGGGGTTAAGCTAATAGTCCTTGTTTGATTTAATTAGTTCATTTTGAGTAAAAGCAATAGGCAGCATACACGCTGGAGCATGAAGGTGAGCAACACAGCACTGAGACTGTTATCCCATTCCCCTTTTGTCCATCTGGAACCTCGGGGTATATTACAATATCCTCAAGGATCTACAGATCGGTAGCTGTTAGACCGAGTGGATATGCTCCACCAATACTTAAGGTCTCCCTTTCTCCCTGGAGGAACTGGTGTTACATTCAAGGTACATTCATATATTGTTTTTCTATCTGCAGTGGAATAGAAGAAATGACTGCAGCTCTGCCTCAGCAAGGGAAAATCCCTGTACGATTTTGAGTCTAGCCTGTGAGATGTGTTGAGCGATGATCACCTCGGGGTAGCCGAGAGCGAGAGACAGATAATGGGTTATAAGGCTGGCAATAGGTAGATGCGGTTCTTCTTTTTCTAGTCTTTTTGGGTCAGCACAGGAGATGGGTCAGCACACCAACAGAGTGGCGGAAACAGAGGCAGCATGAATGAACGAGAGATATATCGCATATGTCTGTCCTTGCCACCGGTTGCCCTCAGTCAAATCCTCACCATTATGCTTTCACGCCTGATTTATGTGAAGTGGCTGATGTAGCAGTATGTTTTCTTTCTGCTTCACAAGGCAGGAAACAGAAGGGTTGCAACAACTATAAACTATAATAAATGTTGGAGCTGTATTTCAACATGCTACCCAAATAGCATCTTATTATCAATCTTCTTGGTTTGGACTTACTGCATTCGTTTTTTTCACTCATAGCCCAGGGCAATGCTTCCTGTGGTGTGATCTTGAGTGGGCTGGGCTTATGCAAGAGCTATTTACATTTTAACCGTCTTAGCTGAATAGATATCCCCTGATATCTCAGGCAGAGGGAGGTAAAGAATTAGCGGGGGGGGGGGGGGCAGCGGGAGGAAAGTTTGATGTATCAAACGTATATCTTCATTTGTGTGCTACATTAGTAGAATGAATGCAGGATGATATATGATGGGTAATGTTTGGCCAAAGGCACAGAGGGAAGACGAGGAGAGAGAGAGAGAGAGAGAGAGAGAGAGAGAGAGAGAGAGAGAGAGAGAGAGAGAGAGAGAGAGAGAGAGAGAGAGAGAGAGAGAGAGAGAGAGAGAGAGAGAGAGAGAGAGAGAGAGAGAGAGAGAGAGAGAGAGATCTATATGTACTCATGACCGATGTGTGGCCATAAGAGGCAACTCTGTGTGGAAAGGTTTATCACATTAGAAGGCTATGATTGCGTGGATGTAACAGCTTCTAATTGCTGCTGAAATAAACACGCCTGGTTGGTGTTGCTGCAATCATCGCTTAATACTTTAATGACATGACATGATGGCTTGGGAGATCAAAACCTCTCCAGCTGAGATTGCTTCTCCCGCTAATTTTACTTCTACAAGCAATGAGTGGCTTTACACTCCAGCGTAGTGTACACTGCAATTTTAGAGCTTATTTTTTTGGTTAGCTATTTACAGGGAAGGGCCGGAGCGAGGAGTTATAGTTTATACCTTTTAGATTCTAACATCCGGCATCATACGTGCACATAGCTTTTGTTCATTTGTCAAGCCTCCCTTTCTTCTGTCCCTTCATTTCTCAACACCTCCCGGTATCATCAGCCACAGAGTCTAACCACCCGCAGTGAATGTGAATTAACAGACGGCATGCTGCTCACAGCACCTTGCTTGCCACTGAAACAGATTCATCACAAGGACCTAGATACTGCCTTCTACCACTAATACACACACACTCACAGACACACATTTTCACCCTAGAATAGCACCTCACATATCATACATCCATGGTGTAACACTCTTCACACTTACACTCTGTACTTTATGATCAGGGGAACAATAACGGCTACAGATTTCTCCTCTTGGCTTTCTATAAGATGCTACAGTGCTTTTAAGCCTCACAGGTTTGCGAGTTAGCCGCTATATTTCTCCCCTTTCCTTTTCTTGAAAACCCCTTATCCATATTTAAAAAGCATCCCTGTTCCACCTCCTCAATTGAAATGTTTATATATGAGTGGGAGATGCTAAAAAATCAATGTCCATCAGAAGTGAAAGGGAGAGTGAGGCAGGTTTGCCCACAGGTCAAAGGTGTATTGTGGGATATTGACTAGTCCCTGGTGCAGCAGTGGTCGCGCTGAGAAAACACATCCTCACAAGTATTATTGACAGAGCGGTACAACCCAGCACCTCAGTAAAGTGGAAAGATACTTTATTATCCTCGTAGAGGAAATTCGTTATTGCAGTCAATACATGAAAACAGCAAACACTCAGATGGAGATTTACAGGAAGCATTCATGTATATCCAAAACAACAATTTTTACAGGTGAACTGTAATTGGCCCCTGAAGAGCCTTATTCCTTTTGACCTGCCATAGAGATGTTTCTGATTAAAGGTTAAAATGGTATTTTCCGCCTAATTAAATCATCCAGCCTGGATTTTGCTCCAACTAACGATTTTTTGTCATTATTGATTTATCTGCCAATAATTTTCACAATTATAGATAAATCTTTCGGTCAAGAAAATATCAGAAAATACATATCAAACGCACCATTGTTCACAGAAAGAAAGACAGACATACTCTTATTAGAACTGAAAAAATCCAGTTCTTGACTGTTAGTATATTTTACATTACACACACAAACTGCTACCTTTAAGAATGTGTACAGCTCAGATTCCCAAATGTATTACTGCTGACCAGCCACCTTTGTACATGTTATGTATAAACAGATTTTTAATTCCATCTCCTACAGAAATCAATAGTTACTAGGATAAAGTGCCGTGCTCTATGTGGCGGTACAGAGGGATCATGCAATTCCCCATAACTGCTGCTACAGATTCTGGCTTGGCTGAACACACCATCAAACTACAGTGGACGGTGTGTATTGGTGGGAAACCAGTGTGGGATTGTGGTCTCGTCAGCAACTATTGGATGTTGGGTCACCTGTGTTTTGGTGGTAGGAGTCTGGAAGGGATGCTTTTTTTTCGCTGCCCTTATTAAAAAACAGTACATCAATGAAAAAGTCTACTCCCTCAACACGTCAACAATAGGAGCTGGAATATAGACAAAGTCCAAACAGTATCACACTGTTTTCTCCATTTTGTGACACGTTTTCTGAAAAGTTCATTTCAGTCACTTGGGTACACAATTGTACATTTGAAGGTACAACAAGGACTTACATGAAATAGTACTGTGGTGTAACTGTATAGGTTAGTGATCCAGGGAAAAGCGTTTGTGTTCTGATTCTTTTTTATGTGACTGAAGAGAAGTTATGGAAAGATATGAGGGAAAAACTGAGGTGTGGATCAATGTTGGTCAAAGCAGGTCAATCCTTGGATATAACTCATTGTCTATAGCAGAAAATACTTTATAAATAGACTCTTAAAAAGTTTACTTGGGAAATATTAACTAGTATATAAAAGATACAAATCATAGCTTCACTTAAGGTAAGAATACTTTCTTCTTGACTGTCTTAATTAAAGTGAAAAAGAGTGAGAAAGGTGCTATATAAATAAACTTGCCTTGCCTTGCAGGCGAAAGGAGAACCCGTCACAAAGGGCATTTAAAGTTCAGCCAAATCAAGCATTAACCAAAAGACTCATTCTCTGGATTATTGAAGTCTTAATGGTGCTATAAAACCCAAACATTAATTGAAGGTCTCTGCAGTTCAACTGTCCAGCCGATGTCTCACTCTGAAGTGTTCACCAATGGAGCATGTCAGGAACATGGTGATACAGCTATAGTTTTCACTGTGGTTTCAATTTGGTTATGTTGATGTTGCATGAATTAGATAATTTCAGAAATCTGAGACTTTATACAAAATGTAACTGTCTAAAAGATCCTAGTTGTAAGCCCCACACACCAACATATAGGGGTAACAAGAGCAACACGTGTTATTGTATTCTGTATGTTCTATAAATGGCAAAGGACATTAAGGGATTATGTTATATACTATACATGTTTAGATTGGTTTAAACGATTCTTATATCATCATATCATTTTAAACTCTCATTAGTAAACAACTCAACAATTCCTGCTATAATTTACAATATTAAATATTAAAGGGGGCCTTTTATGCTAATTTTAAGGTTCATCATTTTATTTTGTCTTTATTTTTTCTCATGCTGCTGCAGCACCTCTTTTCCCCCTCTGTCTGAAATCAGAGCCCAGTCTGCTCTGATTGGTTAGCTGACCAGCTCTGTTGTGATTGGTCAACCTCTTAGAGATGACCCACCCCTCAGCTTATAACGTACAATGTGTTGAAGCACTAGCCAATAGGAGCGTGAGTGTTACAAAGTAATGTCACTATGTCGCGGAAGTAAACAAAGTAGTCCAATGGAGGTGTTTCAGGCTGAGGGTTCAATTTGTTTGCATGTGGAACATTTCCAAAGCAGACTGCAGTGTAGTTGCATTTTTTTAAGTTTTATTTTCCTCTTTGTAGAAGTTAAGTATTATGACTGTCAAAGCTGAAACTCAGAATTCAGCCAGCCTTTATCACAAAGCATTTAGCATTTCAGGGATCCAAGGTCACGGTATGTAAAACGAAATGAAATGATGAGTATACAAACACATTAAAGCAACAAGTAATTGCCTTGCAAAGGATACAAAGCATCTGACAAAGCAAATGCTCCTCCACATGTTCTGGATGTGCGAGGAGGTGGATGGAAAACAGACTGGGGGCGTTAAGGGGTTGTGTGAAATAATATATATAACCAAGCTAACATTCTGCTAGCATTCTGCTCTCCCCCTCTGGAAATAGAGACTATTCAGGCTTGTTAGGCTTCTAAGAGCTGCATGGAAGCCTGTCATTTCACATTAAAGTAGCCTAGCATTGCTGCTTTCATGGATTTACCCCTCACTGGACAGCAAATGATATATTTATGTATAGATTTGAGATGGAAGGCAGACAGGGCTGTCTACCCATCCCACATTAGCTTTTATGTGTGAGTGTGTATGCACACACGTAGGCCCTTGTTTTTGCCTCACTGGTACAATGCATTTCCATTATAAGGCACATGCCACCTTGTGTTATGTTGAGCCGAGCTGTTGGCTGCTACTGTGACTGTCACATCTATAGAGGGGAGAGGAAGGGGATATTTCCTGTTTAGATGCCACCAATTTCCTGTTCATGCATGCTGCACACACACATAACACACACCCACACACAATTGATAGATTTATTATAGCGTGTCAGGAAAGTGCAGGCTTCACATTTCAGCAAAATGGACCCATTTGGCGGGCGAACGACTGCACCCCCCACCACCTTACTCTTCTCAACCCCCACTCCCCACCACCCCACCCATCCAGCCGGCGTGCCAGCCCACTCAGCCGAATCGGGAACGGCACCAAATACATGTTTCTGTCACAAGCTTCGTGTCAGCTTTTTTACATGAGCAGGAGAAATGGGGAAGGAACGGGTCATTCTGACAGTCGGAATCACTCTGTGTGAATCTTAAATGTTTTACGGCCTTAATGGGCCTCCAGAAATAGATGCAGTGCTAATGTCCTCTGACTCTAGGAAAAGGGGGAAGAATGTGTCTGCCCTAAGTGTGTGTGTGTGTGTGTGTGTGTGTGTGTGTGTGTGTGTGTGTGTGTGTGTGTGTGTTCGTGTGTGTGTGTGTGTGTGTGTGTGTGTGTGTGTGTGTGTGTGTGTGTGTGTGTGTGTGTGTGTGTGTGTGTGTGTGTGTGTGTGTGTGTGTGTGTGTGTGTGTGTGTGTGTGTGTGTGTGTGTGTGTGTGTGTGTGTGTGTGCCTGGGAATGTGTGTGTTAGGGGCGCACGCATGTCCGTTTGTGTCTGCGGCTGCTCGTGTGTGCGATTCAAATGGTGTTAAGTGAGGGATTCGCGCATGCAAATGAAGCCACTTAAATCTCGGTCCTTCACCCCCTCTATCTCAAAGGACACCCTATTCTCTATTTAGAGCACCACTTTGACATCAGCCCTATGGAGGCAAGGCCCTACGAGGCTTTGGTCTTAAGTGGTGCACTATGGACTGTGCAAAATCATCCACATCTGATTTAAATAATCTCTCTTCCTTAGACATATCAACAGCAAATCTTCGACAAGCTTCCCGCGCTCTCAACACAACCCATCACGCAGCTTGAGCATTAAGCATTACCTTTTGAAGAACTGTTCAATATTGCGGGATTCCTGGCACTGGGTACTTCCAGACAGCATTTGCTGCCTTACAACAGTTAACCATCTCCCAGCATGGTTCCTCTTCTCCAGACAGACTCTGACTTAGAATATTGATCTCACTGCTCGCTGTATCCTTACCCCTCAGACAATCCATACTAAACGTATTAGCTGCGGAGAGAGCTACAATGTCCTCTGTAGCTAATCATATTTAGCCACAGAGAGAGGTATCTTTAAAGAAGAAGCCTATTTTCAGGGTGAATTGGGTGATGGTGCTGTACAACATCAAAGGGTGGGCATCACAGGCCGGCGTATTAGAAGACCATTTAGGTTCATCTGTGAACATTAGGGCCTTCAAAGTGTTCTGTGTTGGTTTACACAAGGACACCGCAAAAGGTCATATATGCAGGAGTCATTTGGATTCGGCTTGTGTGATTTCTGATGATTCCTCCTCTCTCACACACACAAATGCACGCAGGCATCACAGGAGAGCATCGCTGATTGTAGAGTAGGGGCAATCAAAAGCTTTGATGCTAATCAGAGCTCTCTGTCCTGCCAGTTTGGGATGATGGCGGGAATATACAATAGAGGAAAAGGTTGTATAGCAGATGCCCAGTGCCTGGTCTTGGTGATTGCTCTCTACCTCATTCACTGGGTAGCAGGGGATTGGAATCAGCCTCAAGCCAGGGGATAGGGCTTGCATACTGGCTACATGTAATGAGCTTTGGATTTGGAGTTTTCCCCCTAATCTGCTAAATACTTTGTGAACCATTCATTACATTTGTTTGGGTTGATCCGCACTCTGCTACTTCTATAGAGATGACAGTAGGACTTTGTTTGGTGAGATCTCCTGCGATGCGCTTTGATAACACCTGTGCCGCTTGATGCAGCGAGCGCATTCCTGGCACTCATCTCCTCTCTTGGTAGGGGGGCCTGCTGGTGATGTGTGTTTTTCTAACCGTTGATTTCTCTGAATGGGCTCTGAGTGCTACTGTGTTCATCCCCGCCTGTCTCAGCTCTCGCAAGAACCCTCTTGGACATATCTGCTTTCGCTTTTCGATGTTTGTGAGAGTTTTCGAGAGAGAGAGAAGAGTTTTTGACATTCCGTCTCCATTGGGTTTTTTGACTGTGCTCGCGAGTGTGTGTGTACGTTGCTGCTGCTCGTGCGATGACAGGCTGTTGTTGGACCTCCTGACAGACAGTTCCATTAAATCATGCTGCAGTGGTAACCCGCAGTGACAGGACGCCATTGCCTCCCTGGGATTCCTTCATCAGGGGCTCTCATGCGCCTAACGAGGAAGTAAACATGCTAAATTGTCTGTTGGAGATGAAGTGAAGAGGCTGTCTCGATGTTGCATGTCACGTGTCATGTCCACACATCTCAGCTTGAAACAATTACACAGCCAGAATGCACGGCTAAGAGCCAACCTTGTTACTTAGATGGAAAAAAACTTGCCTTAGCATGTGTTTATGAGAATACACACCATTAACCTTAAAGCCTTTTTCTGCCAACAAACAGACTAGCCTAGCATGGAACATTTGGAAACACAAACACAAGCCTTTACTGTGGTTAGAAACCGCAGACTCTCTATGGCAAGATACTTGGCACCTGAGAAATGTAAAGACTTATGCATGTGCAGTTATATTTTATGCATTGGACAGTTCTGAAAAGCTTTAGAAATGTTTCTCAGACCACAGCCACTCTGACAGTTCTCCCCTTTGTGATTTTCTGAGGGTTGCAAATAGTTCTGCAGACAATTATCTTCAAGGACAGCAGTGCTATTGTTGCAGGAAGGCCATGCAATAATAAATGCAGCTCCTTTGATGACTCCTGGAATAAACGAGCGGTGCATTTTGGAGATGCTGTTTGTTGTTGCGAATCTTCCTGCAGGTTTGAGTCTTCCAGGGAGCTGCCTGGCGAGAAACCACCAAGTGGATTTTGAAGAGGTGTTGAGTGCAGGGGATGATGGCTCTGCCTGTTCCTTTTAAGGTTATTTTAAGCCGCAGACCTGCAGGGTGTATGCGGTGTGTGAGTGTGTGAGTGTGTGGTGTGCGTGTCAGGGTTGTGTTTTAATTAGAGAGACAGGAGTGTGTCCTTGGGCTGCCGCAGAGGGTCAGGAGAACCTGGTAGTCTGGGAGAGCGTGGCTGGGACAAGTCTGGCAGGCTTGCTAAACACCCATTACCCAGATGCACTCAAGAGCGTGCGTATCACACCCACACCCGTACACACACGTACACACACGTACGCACATATGCGTCCTGGTGTTGGCGCCATTCCTGTTGGCCAGCGATACCATGGTAACTGAGCAGCCTGCATCTCCATGTGTTCCATGGCCTTCCCTCGTCTCTGAAAGCAAAATTACCAATGGCACTGCTCTTGGGAGACGGTGAGAGGCAGGAGAGAGGTGGGCAGATTGAGAAGGGCAGCAGGAGGTGGAGTGGAAGGAGCAGGGGGAGGTTGAGGGGGAGGTGAGGGGAATTGAAAGAAGAAAAGGTTGAGAGGGAAGAGGGAGGAAGCACCTGACATTTATGTTCCTGGCCAGCAGAAAATGCCAGTTCAGGCTGGCACCTCTCTTTTATTCTCTGTCGCTGAGTCCTGCCTCTCTCTGACCCGTGGCTTTGCCTCCCACACCGAGAACCACGCGTTTCGCCCCACTCCCGCCACCTTCCATCGGTCAGCGCTCCTCTCATTTCCCTGCATCAACGTCTTTGCGTTTTTTCATATGGCTACCTCGTGACCTTTGGCTTTCATCCAGCTATTTCTTCATCTCCCTGTAGTCATTTCCATATCACAGGCCCTCACCTATGCCACATCACGCCCTTCTTTCGTCAGCTTTTCCTCTTTGATCCTCCACTTGTGCACCCTCTTTAACTTCCCCCCTCGACCCTCCCATACCTGTATTTGCATCGCTTCCTTTTTCCCTTTCTCTCCCCAGATAATCGCCTCCTCCTCCCTTCCCCACGCACCTCTGCTGTGCCTTGCCTGGGTCCCAGCCGATGATGGGACTCATAAAGCCTCCCAGATGAGACGGTAGCTAATGGCTGTTGAATAATGCATGGTGGGCAGGATTTAGAGAGCCCAGTCTATTAGCCTGACCAAATACTCTGGCTTTTATTAAAGACCAACACTTACAATTACAAACTACATTAAGGCCGGGGTCCTGTCTCAGCTCCCCCCCTCTCTCGCAATTCGTCGTTGTCTGAGGCGGAATATTATCTTTTCGCTTTTTAAGATTTTATAGCGTGGAGAAACTGACCCTCTTAGAAGAGGTCGTTCACAGTCTTTTGTCGTTGTTGTGCCTTATTTTATGTGATAGTGTCCAAGGTTAGTGGCCCTTTTAGTCACAGTTGTGGATAGAAAAAGAGATTGGTGAGGTTGAGGGCAATGGTGTCACATTTTCACTGTTGGTGGTTGGTATAAAAATGAAGGGTGGATGCGTAGGCTTTTTATGTTCCTCCCCTGGTGTGGATTGTTGGTTTTTGTGGCTGTTTATAAGATACATAGGTGCTTGATGCGCCGTGTTCACATCTGTATTGCGCCCTCTGCTCCACTGTTCCAGGATTGTCATCATCTTCTAGATGGATTTTGCTGTAATTTTCCCTGCACTGCTGCAGATGAGGCTCCCTCGCACATCATCCTACATGATTATACACAAATGTTAATGGAGGCTAATAGCAATAAGTGTTTGGAAGTGTGTGTCCTGTGAGTGGCTTCTGAATAGTCATAAAGTGTTGATAGCTAATGGCTATCTAAACATCCCTCTACCTGGCCATGTTTAAGTGCACACTTAGCTGTCTCTCTGTAATAGCTTATTGACTCGTCTTCTAATTTTGATATTTGCTATGCAAGTTCTCATCTTGCATTTGATTATGCCTGTCTGCATATTCTTGACAGTTTGCAGAGTTAGGTATTTGTGCAGTACAGGATTTTTTCGGTTCAACACTTTAAAGCCGGCACAAAGACATACATAAGCATTGTTTATAATGTATTATTATTGTTCAAATAATACTTTAAAAAACAGACATTATGATGTCACCAAAGGATTCATAACCTTAGCAAAGCATATTCAATGTGTTGAAAAACTGAATTGCAAATAAAAACACTCTTATCTACATTGTGAAAGGTTTTGAGGGTTGTTGATATGACTCAGGTATCTTTTCACCTAAAATCCATCCACTTGATAAAGAAAACATTTTTTTGTAAAGTGCTTCAGTTCCAAGCTGAGAGACCAGGGGCCTCATTTATAACGCCGTGCGTAGGATTGACGTGGGAAGGTTGCTTACGTAGTAGAAATCCGAAAATAGGTCCATACATTTTCCGCCACTTTCCGATTCACCAAACATTGCGTACCGTCGAGGAAAGTGCGTATGGCACTTCTACGCCGGTTTCCCTTTATAAATCACAACCGACTCGAAATGCGGTGCAGCTTTTGCGGGCTTCACGTAACGCCCATATTTGCCTATAAATAGTCAAAGAAACGCCCTTTCATTCATTCATTTTGACTGACTGCATGGAGAAGATCGCAGGAAATGACGACAGAAGAGCTAAAAAAAAACATCTCACACCGTGTCAGATTTTGGTTATTTTGGGGAGGTCGAGATAAATCGTATTGTTTGGTGGATGCAGTTTTAACCAGAGTAGCAGCATGGAGGTCGGATCATCACCAAAATAAATAAATAAGTGGTCCGAAAAAGGTGAATGATAAAAAAAATACACATAGCCTTCCTCAGGCAGTGTGTTTGTACCGGGGACAGGAAACCCCCCCTTGATGAGAAACTGTAAGAAATGATCGGGGGATCCCTCCGGAGTGGAGTCATGACGGCTGGATCTGCATTATGTTTTTGTATTTGGCGGTTTGTGTCCCAGCTGTCGATCAGCTGTGCGCAGCGTCTCCACTGCAGCCTGTGCATCTAACCACGCCCCCCCCCCCCCCCCCCCCCCGCAGCAACTCTATATCCACAAGTTAAAGGAAATACAACTAATGTGTTGTGTTATATTAGCTGTACAATTTACCACATATGGTGCTCTTAGTTTCCATACCTCCTGTGTTTTACGAGCGACTTATCAAGTCTTGGCAAACGGCATAAAACACGATTAAACATGTATTAAAAATATATAAAACCATGCTCGTATCTACAACCTATAGAAAAGCAAAACGGCGTCAGTTTAGACGTAATTCTGTCCTCCTGCTTACCGCATCATTTATGAGAAAACATTTCATAACATTAACACAACATATTCGAGGTGGTTTTAAATAACATATCCGTATTTATTTATTTCTCCCAGTTATGTTTTTGTGTGCACTGAAACAGGCGTTTGTTAAATCATTTTAAGATTGGCTTTAATCAATGTTTGAAAATGAATTCTTCATATGCTAAATGAGAGTTAACATTTTATTGATGGTATTATTTCCACATATTTCTCTCCATTCTTCCTTCTGCTAACGGTGTCGCAGTTTCTCGTCTCTCCCGTTTTTGTGCTTAGTGCGTACGCATGGGTTAGAGTTTGCGTGGAGGGCCGCACGTTTTCCCGTCAAGTTAGTATTTTATAAATCGCAAACATTGCATAGAAACTGCCGTACGCCATTTTTTGAGCGTACATCCCTTTATAAATGAGGCCCCAGATGCCCAACATAATTGCTGCGAGAATTCTATCTACTGACATGGTATGGTTACCTGCAACTTTTCCCCTAGAATATAGAAGGAATATCTTGGCAATGGGCATGATGTGCCTTATTTAACCATGAATAATACTGTAAAGTCTATCAAATTTAAATGATAGTATATATGATAGGGGCTCTGTAAGGAAGTAGCAGATTTCTTGGCTGTGTATTTTGAAATTGTAGCGCACTCGAGCTGGTTTCTCCAAAATTACCTACCCCACCTTTAAAGCATGTAAACAAGTCACAGAAGAGGCACACAAATTAGCATAATTGGACCCCTATAACTGTATGCGTCTCGTTTGTGTCTGTATATTGTATATATTTTCCTCATTCAAGTGTTTTTCTTATCTGCTGTGAGGGTCTAATAACAGAGGGTGTCTTATCCTGCACCACTTGTAAAGCACCCTGAGGCATATTTTTGATTTGTGATATTGGGCTACACAAGTAAAATTGACCTGACTAAAATGAGACCGTAGTTCCAGGATCAACGGTCAGCATGCAGTCCTGTCAACACATGCGTTCGGTTTTTATATGCTCACAGATCTTTAATCATGTAATTCAGCTAACAAGGGTGATATCCAGGCCATGTCAGAAAGGAAGTAGCGACCATAAGGGATGATAGATTGATGCCAGCGAGATCACCACGTAAAGTGTTGATCCTAAACCTTTGATCCATCTCCATATCCTCCGTCTCGGTCCCCCTCTGAGTGTGGCGTCTGGAGAGCGAAGTGATTATGTCTGATCCGCACAACGATCTGATGAAAAAGCTGCAGGTTAATTTGTGGCCGAAAAACACCATGAAATACAACTTCCTGTTTATTTGTCTGAGAGTGTTTCGCTCTCTGTCTGGCTGATGTTATTCAGTCTCCTCGATGACCCGGCAGCCAGCCAGTGTTTCTCAATAAACTGCACTCTCTATATATACACTGAACAAAAATATAAATGCAATACTTTTGTTTTTGCTCTCATTTTTCATGAGATGAACTCAAAGATCTAAAACATTTTCTATATACACAAAATAACCATTTCTCTCAAATATTGTTCACAAATCTAAAAAAATCTGTGATAGTGAGCACTTCTCCTTTGCCGAGATAATCCATCCCACCTCACAGGTGTGGCATATCAAGATGCTGATTAGACAGCATGATTATTGCACAGGTGTGCCTTAGGCTGGCCACAATAAAAGGCCACTCTGAAACGTGCAGTTTTGCTTTATTGGGGGGGTCTGGGGGGGTCCGAAAACCCTAGGGTTTAACCCTATTCCTAACATGTCACCCATTGAGCATGTTTGGGATGCTCTGGATCGGCGTATACGACAGCGTGTTCCAGTTCCTGCCAATATCCAGCAACTTCGCACAGCCATTGAAGAGGAGTGGACCAACATTCCACAGGCCACAATCAACAACCTGATCAACTCTATGCGAAGGAGATGGGTGCCATGTTAGTGTTAGGGTTAGGGTTTAACCCTAGGGTTTTCGGACCCCCCCAGACCCCCCCAATAAAGCAAAACTGCACGTTTCAGAGTGGCCTTTTATTGTGGCCAGCCTAAGGCACACCTGTGCAATAATCATGCTGTCTAATCAGCATCTTGATATGCCACACCTGTGAGGTGGGATGGATTATCTCGGCAAAGGAGAAGTGCTCACTATCACAGATTTTTTCAGATTTGTGAACAATATTTGAGAGAAATGGTTATTTTGTGTATATAGAAAATGTTTTAGATCTTTGAGTTCATCTCATGAAAAATGGGATCAAAAACAAAAGTGTTGCATTTATATTTTTCTTCAGTGTAGTTATCTAAATGTCACTGACTTTCAAACCATGCTTAGCGCTCTGTGTATCAAATCACACACTTGTGAAGTAATTTGAATTTGCTCATTACAGTTGCGTATCGATATTAATGACGAAGTTGAGTGTATCCAATCCGGATCTGAGGTGGAAACTGAGGTAAACAACAGCCTGTCGACAGCGTTTAAGTGAAAAATCCATCCTTCCTTTGGACTACATAAAAAGTTACACAGTGTAGTACTTCCTATGGTTATTACAGTATGTTAGTGTGGCAGAAAACGTCATCCCTAATTTGATACTTGAATAAAAATGAGGAAATATAGATTTTTTTTGTGAGTTACTAAAAATGAAGAAGATATTGAATCCAGATTTGAGGCGAATCAATAATAAATCACAGCTGCAACGGATTGTATCGAATTAGCTTTGCATTGCGTTAATCTGCGTCATGCATTGGATGAATCTCTAACTGTCTGCGAGGGAGAGATACACACCTTTTGAGAGGCTTTTTCGCAAAACAAAGTTATGCTTTCAGCTTCATAAAAGGGTCAGTAAGTGCCTTGTTTTCCTCTTCATTTATCAAAGAAGCTACTTGAGTTTAATGAGTGAGAAGACGTCTACGGCAGCCTGCTTGAAGGGAAATCATGTCCTCCAAAATACAGAATAAAAAAATGTTGGTCGAAGGCGTTCAAAAGGAGAGGTGAGCACATACTGTAGCTATCAAGGAGATATTCTGATGCGTTGACACCTTTATACGAACATGGATGAAAACCAGTGGCTGAAAAATGTGTGTGTACGGTGTGTGTTCACCGTACAGCAGACAGCAAAGGTCTTATCTTGGTTAACGGTATCCCTCTGTCTCTCTGGAGGCACGCAGGGAGCAGAGGGCAACTGCAGTCTGATGTGGGGCATCTGTTCCCACATTTGTTAAACTTCCCCTGCTGTGTGTGCGTCGTTTTAACAGAGAGATAGAAAGAGACAGACGTTGGAAGAGTTCGGAGCGTGTGTGCACATCGTGATCGGTGTGATAGGTGCAGTCGGTGGAGTGGAACGGCAAGGTGTTGTTGCAATAGAGGGCAAGTGCCGACTTGTCATTGGTCTGTGTTAATGCTGACCCAGGGCGGTGGCTGCACTCACCTCATTGACCGCAAGATGGCCGCCAGCCGAGTCCGCAGGTGTCGTTGGAGGCACATCTCTTTCCTCTTATTCCCTCCCTCTCTTCACGCGCTCTCTTTGTAGCTTTATCTCCCTCCACCATCTATTATACATTCTTGTCGGAATACCAAGCAGCCCCTCATCCTTTCTGCTATCCCTCCCGTCTTCCCGTATTCGCACAGACCTGTCCTCTTGGTGCATACACACTGTATATGACTGAATGCCTTGCTCCATACAGTAATCTCAATGGGGACATTACATGCATAATCTACTTTATAATAAGGCTCTAGTTGGCCCCGGATGCCTGGTTAAAGAAAGGAAGGGAGATGTGTTAATTAGACTCATTTACAGCAGCAGCTAGTAAAGAGCAGGACCCCTTCACAGACGACCTGCTTCTCCTTGAGAAGGGCCGTGGAGTTACTGATCAAAGTTTCACACCGGAGACATTGAGAGGTGAGTGAGGTGTTACCGGTGGACTTCTTTAAGTCCAGAGCAGCACTGGTAGATGTAATGGGAATAGGAGTTATTGACTGGAGCGCGCGTGGTATTGAAATAGTGTCTCTGGTGTGCCATCATCATGACGGAAAGCTTATAGTACCCTGATTTATGACTGCTGCGGAGAAATGAGTGCTTCATAAAGATTTGCCGCTGGCTGAGATGGAGTAATCAGTAAAGTGATCTGACTTTGGTGGATTTCAGTACTCAACGAGTTGCAAACTCAGTTGCCATACCTTGACTTTGTCTGTCGGACAATGCACGTGGCAGGAGTTGGAGCCTGACTCTGGCCCTCTGTCAAGGTCATATGGATTAGAAATGATTGGGTTTCCAATACTCTACTGGGGAGTTCTGCATGATGAATCATCACTCTGTTCCAAATCGACACCAATTAAGAAGGGTTTGTTTATTCCGCTGTGGGACATGCTGTGGATGGGAACAAGCATTTTCACCCCCTTTTTTTTCTCCTCACTGTGGCAGGGATTAGGATAATGTGCATCTGCGTGTGCTTCCTCGTGCACTGCAGGGTTCGTATTTGTCTGGCGCCTGCGGATTTGCGTTTATTTGCACACTCATGTGTGCGTGTTGGCACGTGCATGTCTACAGTCATGTCACTCAGTGTTTACTGTGTGGACCTGCTCTGTTTGTGTCAGTATCTCCATGTCTGTAAGGCATGCTGTATGAAAAGTGAGGTTGAGGATCCCAGTGCCGGAGCCAGTGAATTCATTTACATTCATTCCACCGCCTGTCTCTCCTCAGAGCCCATTCTAATTACCAGCAGCTCAGGTCTGCTACAACACTGCGCATACTCTCCCTCTCTCTCCCCGGGTGAAGAAATGGGCTGCTGGTGGTGCATTCCTGTAGCTTTGATACTACTCTCTCTTTAGCCTGCCAGGAATCTCTTCATGTTGTTTTGTTTGCTGTCAAGCCCAGGCACTTTCTCCTGTTTTAGTGACGAAGTCGCAGGAAATATAGTAAATGCATGTGTGGGCAAGCGAAATTCCTACATATTCCTTGTGTGCTTGTTGTGATTGTTTCGGGGTTGAGGGAGTTGCATATTGTGGAGGAGAGAGAGCGAGGAGGCAAAGTGGAAAAGAATCACAGTTCTTGTAGAAGATGAATGTGCGCACTAATCTCCGTAATGGCCATTGTGGCGCTTCACCTCCTGAGTCTCTGACACCTTGTCACGCCTTCTTCCTGGCAATGCAAATTCATTCCCGGGCTAATAACTCACATGAAATCACACCGCCATGCGTGGGCATGCTCGAAAGCTGTTTCACCTACTCATGTGCACACATGGAGCTATGACATGCACCAACGCACACTCACAAACACCTGCAGAGCTCCATGGTAGGTGGCAGTGACCGGGCACCCTGCAGCAGTGACAAGGTCAGGAGGATCAGGACACTGCTGTGCTCTCACCAGATATGAGCTGAGCTCAGCTAGCTGCTGTTTCACTTCATCTACAGCAAACCTGCATCGACCTCAGAGTGGTGCAGGATTGAGTCCTCAAACTCTGAAATTAGTTAGCCTTTTACATCTTCCGGTTCGCTCGTCTCAAAGTAAAAATAAATGTAAAGGTGTTTTTGGTAAGAGTCCTAAAGTAAGGACTGCAGTTAATAAACTGAAGAGATTTTCAAATTGTGTTCTAGGACATGAGAAACATCAGTGAACATCCCACTTGTGAATCTCCAAGGCTTCTATGTGTCATAATCATGGCGGTTCTCTACACAAATAGAAAAACACTACTAAACGTCATCATGCAGAGCGGAGTCATGTTAGCTTTTTGTCTTCTGGTGATTGCATTTACCTTTTAAAAAACGGGGTGTTAATATGTGGAGGTTATCCCGCTGAACAAAATGTGTATTTGCCACAGATTTGACTATCTGTACAATACAATACATCTTCCAAAATCCAATGGAAAAATCCGATTGTTTTTTGTCAAGGGAGCCCTTGTGATGCTTAATAAAGATAAGACAGGATAAACCTTTATTGACCCCCTTAGGGAAATCCAGGTGTTAGGGTTAGGGTCAGCAGCAACAGGAATAAGGTAGAAACACAGGATAGGACAAGTAGAAGTTCACACAAGGAATAATGAGAATAAAAGTTACAGTACAAAATAAATATATAGTTTACATATATACAATATAAATAAGTGTGAAGTCTAAGTATGTCATCACAGTGCAGTATATCCAGGTCGGCCTATAAACACGTCATCACTGCAGCAATTCATTCATTTAGATTAAAAAAGTTTGGTGTGGTACCTCCTGTCTGTGAGACATCCGCGTATTAATTACAAGTTTTTAACAGATCATTTGTAGCGCAGAACCGAAGGAGGGTGCTCGTCTGAAAATGTAATTTGAGCGCGGGCCCCTGCAGTGAAGTGTTGGTAAGCCTCTCGCTCTAGAGCTCAGGAGGTTTTAAGCCATCTCCAGGGAAATGCTACTTTCAGAATCACCTGCAGCCTAAACATGATTGTGGAGTTGCTCCGGAGTTGTTTTTGAAGATGTGGAAACAAACAAGCAATTACACAAATATGCACATAGATATACACTCGATAAAGACGCATGCCAATACACATGCACATTCAGTGAGTCCTGCGGTATGAAAAAGCCCTATGATGCATGGCTGCTAATTATCAAGCTCTGAAAACCGACTGTATGATAGGAAAAGCTCTTAAAGCCCTTGGTTTCTTCATTTGTATTTTTTATTTGCTTTAATTGGACAACATGATTGTGTTACTTTGTCAAAAGGAGAACCCACCGTTTATCCCCGTGTCTGAAGACATGAGTCATTGCCTTTTTCTTTCATTCTAATTGCTGTCCCAGAGTCCAGTGTCATCAACTTGATTATCAGCGTTTCTGCTGCCATCGCTGCTATATTCATCATTATTTTTACCACAGCTATTACCGATGCTATCGCCATTATCTTTGTTATTTTCATCCCCACCGGCGCTATTATCGGCAACTTTTTATTCATGTCATCATGAGGGGCCAGGATCATTAGCAATATTACTCCCCGTTATCATACATTCACTATTGTTATTATCAATATTACCATCCTTCGCACCAAATTCATTAGCGGCCAGCTAATGAAAGGAATCATATTGGAACTTATTATGTCTGATGAAGATAATGTGTTATCTCCTGGACAGGAGCTCTGTTAAGACAAAGACAGATGGTCAGCTAGGGCAGGGTCCCATCTCATTACCGCAAAAAAGAAGAACAAAACCCAACGAGTTCTAATTTCAGTTGTCTGACCTTTTTATGGGGTTAATTATTTATTTCATCGAGGCACAGTGAAATAAACTTTGTGGCAATGTAATGCAAGTCAATTAAGAAGCGAGATAGATGAAAAGCTATCCTCAGGGAAATTATTAAGCTTTTATTTTTAGAGTGGAGTGGATGATGTGTTTTTTTTTTCGCCGGGACCTGTCCAACAATACTGTTAAATGTTTTCTAAAGCGATCACATTTCTCTGTCAGACATGCAGGTTTGATATTGTCAAGGTCAGGCTCTATGGATTGTATACGGCTTCCCTGTAATAAGAAATTAACTCTGCACTAGAGCGCTGGGCACAATAACAAAGAGAGGGGAAGAAGGCCTGGTAAATATTAGGCTTTAATATCATTGTAGTTCATTTTTTGGGGGTCTAGTACACAGCTAATGTAAAGGTCTCTTCTTATTAAAGGAGCTATACATTCCATTGTTGCAGCTTTCACACTTTACAGACCGGACAAAAACTATTGGGGTGTGCAGAGAACTTAAATGTTGTATTTTACCGTAGGAAAAAACTGAAAAACTCTCACTTTACATCTAAAACGGTATAAAAAGGAATAACAAATCACAGAATTGTAGAAATTCAGCTATTTTCGCTGCTAAAAACAGTAATTACAGAGAGAAACAGGCTGCTTTTGAGGAGAAAATAAACCCTTAAAATCTAAAATATTTTCTTCTGCACATGGCCAAAGAACATTTATCACTTATTTGTGTCGTATATTTCTTTTTATAAACATACACATTCTCCCAAAAGATCTCCCAAAGAGAAAGACTCCTCCCCTTTTTCTCAACCCCTTACAACTCTGATACTTTATTATCCATGATTACTATTACTAAACTTTAAAACTGTATACTTCTTACATTTCTCAACTACAAGAGCATTTGCAGGTATTGCTGAACATCTGGCAGGCACATCCAGACTGGAAGTAGAACACTTTAATGACAAGCATGACGGGCATTCATGAACATGAATATTTGGCGCATGATTCATTTTTCACAGCTTCATACCTGCTTGTTAATATCACTTTTTGAGAGAGTTCCACCATGTTGACAGCTGTGTGTGTGTGTGTGTGTGTGTGTGTGTGTGTGTGTGTGTGTGTGTGTGTGTGTGTGTGAGTAATTTGTTCTCCTCTCATTGCATTAGTATGACTTGGCTTGAAATGTCTAAATTGCAATAAATACTTAATGTCTGTGCTATTGTAGTTCCATCTCACATACAGTAATGCATTTTTAATACTTGGCCCTAATACCTGTTACCTGTTACATTTCCAAGTAAATCCCCCCAGATCTCGCTTCTGCTGGCTGTAAAACGCTTTTCATCATATCTCGATTATGTAACCAAAAGCTGATGATTCCAGGAAAAATATCTCATAAGCGACTTTCCAAATGTGTCTTTTCTCGAGGGCTAAGTCCCAGAGGAGCTCCAGGACAGAGGATGTCATCTTGAGCCCTATCTGCCCCCCACAGAGCTGATTTTATGTTTTGAACTCCTGGCTGGCTCGCCAAATTTTGCACGGCCCCTGCCCTACTGTACATTGCCAGGCCTATTTGCGTAACATCTACTATTAAACACAACATCACAGCTTGCGTGTTTTTGATGTGACTTTGTGCGAGAGCGAGAGAGGAGGTGAGAGCTAGCAAGTGTTTTTCGCCATTTGTGCGTTTGTGCGAGATGAGAGGAATTGAGTCAGTGTGTGGGTCTTTGGGAGTGCCGGAGACCCAAAGCTGCCTCAGCTAAGCCTTCGAAAGCACCATCTGGCATCCGGGGCCCCTGTGTCACCCTACTCACCAAGATTACATTCTCGATCCCTGTCTTTTCCCTCCCAACCTGTCCACTTTATGCTCTCTCCACTTTTCCGTCGCCAGGAAACACAAACTTAGCAAGTAAAGTTGCAAGGACTGTATCACTAGAGCTGTTAGATATCAGGTTTACTTAAAAAGTCATAGTTAAATAAGAACTAGAGGTAGAAATACCTTGGATTTATTATTTTGGTTTTGCAATTGCAAGGTCAAAAAACATTTCTTATTTTTCTCAACCCCTTCCCATTGTAAGAATGTTTGGAATGCAGAGACATATTCAAATAGGTTTACAGCTATATCTAGAAATGTCTCCCAAAAGATTTATTACATCCTAATTTACAACAAAAAACTGTTTTAAACATGCTCTTGTGAAAACATTGTTATAAACAGTTTGAGCAACTTACCCTAAGGATGTCATCAGGCTTATTTTGGCTCCATGACAAGAAAATGCAGCCGTGTGGCTTCACCTATACCGACTAAAAAGTGTTTTAAAGCTGTGAAATGGATACTTTTATGAAATAAAAATGCGCTGAGTGATGCCATTAGTATTTCAAATGAGTTTTCAACACTGTTGATGTGTTGTGATTCATTGACACACCTGAGGCTGGCAGGTGAATGCTGTGGTATGTAAAGAGAATCTTTCAGCGTTTTAGAAATAAAGAAAAAATTGCTTTTGTAGAAATGTTCACAGTCGTTTACAAATTTTTTTAATAACAGAATCGGAGTCAAGTTTGAGGTCAACAAAGTTACATTCAGTACAAGTCTAAAGTTGATTTCATGCCTCAAGCGCAAAGTGAAAGTTTCCAACTGGAGTGCCCGGCTCTGGGGAGGCACTGCATGGTAGTTTTTAGATGAAAAAGAACATATTTTTTGTAACAAATGCTAAAAACATCCACTAACAGTGTCTAGAAAAAAAAGCTGTAAGCAAGGGATTTCTGTTCGGACTCCCAGTTGGGCTACTGATGATTCAGACTGCTAAAAAGTGAAGCACCACTTTAAGTTCCTGGTGTGATACAATGACACACGATGTAGTGCTCTAAATATGTTCTCTCAGGTTTCCCTAAGCATGTCTTTTTTAACTCAGAGGTGGTTAAGACAAAAATAACTTCCCTTTTCCACATCCATTAGTTTAGACTAAACAGCACCTTCAGGTGATGACACAAATACATTTCCTGTCATTTTAGGCACACTGATTAGCTGTGAAAACCGTTTGTTGTTGTGTGGTGGTGAGAGGCAGGTCATGTTTCTCCATATTACAATGCATTATATTTCTCAGGGGGGAAGACACTTATTAAAGGGGACATATCGTGCTTATTTAAAGGTTCATACTTGAAGTCTGTCTTTCTGCTAGAACATGTTTACATACTTCACTGTGAAATAAACACTTTATATTTCTCATACTTTCAGTTTGAATATACTTGTATTCAACCTATGTCCTAAACGCTCAGTTTTAGCACCTGTCTCTTTAAGGGCTAGCAGGAAAAATATGGTGCACCAAAGCAAAGGTATTTCTCAAGCCATGGGGGAAGATGTTCAGATGTTTAGTATATTATAATTAGCATGCGTACGTCCCAGTTTGTGGGTTATTAGGCGCTAAAAATGTATGTGCGCATGCATTGAAATAGTGAGTTTTCTTATTAAATGTCCCCTTTAAGATTGAATTAATGCAGACAAAAGTGTATGATTATGACACATCCACTGTAAGGAGCTCCACAAACAACTCTTTTCAGCTATTGTTCTACAGAAACATCATGAATTTGCTAAAACATATCACACTTTTGCGCAAGAGGGAAATGTGCATCTTTGCAGGAGTCCCAGAACAATAAATACCAATGGCAGTAGGAGAACATTTAGTTGCCCCCCCTGCATGTTTCTGTGAAATCATGAAATAAATATATGATGTTGTGAGTAATGGCTTGTCATGAGTAAAGAAGAGATAATTTCATTGTGTCAGCATGCAGAGAAGGAGGCAAATATATTTTTATTACATGCTTTGGAAAATGTGACAAAGACAATTTAGCCATGTTGGAAGATCAATAAGCGGCAATGTGTTCTTGGAAGATGAAAAACTTGTCATTTGCTCAAAGAGCATTTTGACAGGGTTTACACAGTCATTTTGAAAATACTACTGTCAAATATGCAGATATATAAACACAGACACACACGCAGAGGAAACGTCATAACTGCTACTTTAACGTTGTTCAGAAGGCCATTTGAGCCGGACAGATGGCATCATGGATACATTACTGAGGAAATGTTTATAGGCCTATTTACAGAACTATTCCTGCCCTGCCTTAGCTCTCCTACAACACTGCCACAATATACATCTTGTAAATGTGAATTTCCAACAACTGAAAGCCATAAAACCTGATGTGCTATGTGGTGTGTCAATGAAGCATTGGCGGATATGACACATAGTGCAGTTGCTCACATGTCTGTGTGCAAAAAGCGACAATAATTTAGCGTGAAGAGCTCAAAGCAAGATGACTATGAACATTGCTTGAAATGTCACTGCATGTGCGCAGATTTAGTATTATGGAAATGTTGGCGATAACACGTTCCATAACTGTTTCCCGTCAGTATTTGGAAAAGATGTCGCTTCAATTTGAGTTGTATTCGTAATTGAAGTGCAGGAGCATGCAGGTGTTTTTGCTGGCATTATACACTGTAGAGAGCTATTATTTAATTCTTGACTTTTCTCAATTTTGGCAAGAAACATGAAATGTGTTCACTGGTGTTGTAAGACTTAAACTTGATTTGGGAAGAGTGTGGAAGTCTCCCAGGTGGGTTGCATTTCAAGATGCTAAATTATTGCTGACAGTTTGGCAGCAAATAGACTTGTGGGCCTGTCTGTCTACCATATTCTGGATTCCCTTACAAAAGGTTCAAGGCTAGTGTTACATTCATTGTCAATACAGCTGGGCAGAGAGGGTCTTTAGGGACAGGGGGATTTACCGCGCTCGTAGAACCGCGCTGCAAACATATGGCGTGGGCCGACCGCCTAAACACTGATAACTGACGTCCCAGGATGCTTGATGTACACTCATGGATGCAGACGGATGCATGGAAATACACTTGCAGTCACACACACATACTCGCATTCACACATCAAACAAACATATGCAAGCTCATTTCAGCCGGCAAAACTGTAATTAGCCCGTTCTCGCTATTGGAAGACTCTCTGAAAGGAGAGAGATAGCAGCAGGGAGGAGGAGAAGGGGCGAGGGAGAGTTATAGGGGAAGGGAATGATAAATGATGGATCCAGAGAGCTCTAGCTAGACCCCGAGGTTAGCAGTGTGAGGGAGTTACAGCTGGCTAGCTCATTTCGTGGAGCTACAGATCTCATAATAAACATCACATGGGTAGTTTGGGCTGGCGGCTGCAGATTAAGCTGGAGCTGTTAGCTCTTTAAAGACTGCTCAGTGTTGCAGACAGCCAAGAGCCTATTTATAGGGCTGCTGGAAGTGTATCAAAGCAGGTAGGAAGGGAAGGCACTGGACAGGAACAGTTTCCAAGCTGATTTATGTCCCTCAATCAGTGTAATAACAATAAACTGTCAACTAACACGCCACTTTTATTTGTAATTTATGGTACGGCTCTCCTAATAAAGCTGTGCTTATTTCTCCCCTGTCGCCTCCCCTTCCCTCCTCTCTTCCCTCCTCCTCCTTCTTGTCTTCTTGTCTCCGCGCAGAGCTGCCCAGCAGTCCAGGTGGTCAGTTCACGTTTCGCCCGCTGCCCCCGCCTCCACCCCCACCCCACGCCTGCACTTGTGCCCGCCCGGCGCCGTACACTCAGGTCAGCCTGCAGAGGAAGACGATGCCGACGCGCTGCCAGGCCAGCCAGGGGGGCCAAGGGGGGGACACCAGCTCCAGCACAGACCAGGCACAGCTTCACAACAGCTGGGTGCTCAACAGCAACATCCCCCTAGAGACCAGGTAAGAGAATTCAACAAATGTCCCCGAAAGGTTCTTTTTCTTTGTCTTTTAAAAAGAGTTGTAAGTCATTTGAAACAAATCAGGCTTCGTTCCAAAAGCTTTCAGCTCAAAACGTGGGATTTTGCAAAAAGACCCCTTCAAATGAAAAATATCTTCAAGGCATAATGCAACAGAATGTCACTTGATTAAAGACATTTATTTAATCAAGTGACATTATGAGGCTCATTAGATGAAATAAAATAATTTCGGTAGGAGTGTGAGTTGGCACACTTTCAAAATGTTCTTAGAAAATCAGAGCTTAATGTTGAAGAACGAGTGTTGGACTAAAGGATGTGTTATTGTGGACATGTTTTGCTCATGTAGAGAGCAGTAAGTGGAACACCACACAGGCCTCTGGGGTATTATTACAGGACTTTGCAAACCATCAAAGTCGTAACGAATCTCTCAGGTCTTTTTGATTTTTCTCAATTTTATAACCACCCACTGCCGGCTGATTTACCAGAGGACCAGCATCTGAGTTTCTACTACTTAAAATAAAAGTTAGCAGAAATCCTATTTTCAGGAAACTTCCAATTGTTATGCCCAAGAGTTTTTTTGTTTTTACCAAATGCTTGGCGAAGAGCTGCTGGAATTTCATCCCTATCAAATGGAATTAAGCATCTGCTTGCTGCATATGAAATAATTGATCAGAGAATTATTTAGGAGATCCTCATTTGTGAGGCTGATTTGGAGAGGAGGCAGCAAGGTGCAAAAGAATACGTTTGCATGTGTAATGAGATCACGGTGCGCCAGCTGAATTCTGGTATTATGAGTGGGGATGAGATTGGCAGGCTGCCACACCAGAAGAAGGATTTAATAAGTTATGCATTAGGCCATAATTAGATCTTACCTCATTTAAAGGAAAGGAAGAATAAAATTAGATTCAGTGACGATTTAAATTAATCACTTGCCAGACATGACTATCAATGCAAGGGACCTGTCAGAAGTGGATTGTAATTACAGAGAAAATCTATGTGTTATGTTTGCGTTTAATAAAATTCACGTGTTTCAAAATTAAATTGAACAAACATACAGAAGTCTCATCCAAAGAGAGATGTGATTATAAAACATGAGGGGGAGTCCGTTCTCGAGGTATCATGCTTATTTTAAGGTTCATAATTATCAGGGTTTCTTCTTGAACATGCTTTCATGCTTCACTTTGCAAAAAACAATTGTCTTGAATGTACTCACGCTCAATTTTAGCGCCTGTCACTTTAAGCTATACTTTATTAAAAAGCAAAGTCTGCTCTAATTGGGTAGCCGGGAAAAGATGGTGCATCAAAGCGTAGGTATTTAATGGGGGGAGATGTTCAGATGTTTAGTATATCATAATTACTGTAGCATGCATGTATCCCAGGAAGGGAGTTCAATCCTTCTGATCAAGGCAGCCCACAAAAAACTGCCAAAATGTGCCAAACATAAAGAAGTCTCACCCAAAGAGAGATGTGATAAGGAAACACAATTTCCGCAGTAGCTTGAAGTAAAACATATCTGCGTTTGGGACTTTTATAGTCAAATAAGTTTCATTTGATAGTGCACTATTAGTTCTGAAACATAAAATGTAATCACATTCTTAGTCAATAGAAAAATTGTCCCTTCATACCATAATTCAGATATTATTGGCTCTTTTCTATCTAGCTTCTGGCATCTACACACCAAAAAATGACTTAGTCTTCGCAGCTTAACTCTTTTGGGTAGTATTTAATATTCACGCGCCCTCCTCTGTCACATTCCCAGATACACTACTAATCTAATGATTCAAATGTTTTGCTATCACCATGATGCTGCTGCTGTTATCAGCTCAATCTCAGGTGTGTGAGATTAAAGATTTATCATGTATTTACAAACTTGACACGGGGGATCGTGCGCATGGAATTACAAGTGATGCTGTGACCTCAAAGAAATATGTATAACATCTCTCGTTGTCAAGCGCACTTCCATTTTCCTCGAAGAGCATTTGATAAATCCGTATTGAAACGTATTGACGTTGCGTCAGCGGAGATTAAGATTGTTTGAAGTGTGCATGGATTTCCTTTTCAGCTGCGTATCTGTTATGTTTCTGGAGAGGCTAGTCTGTGTGAGGGGAAGGATGCAGATATGGATATTCAATATGTCTGACTGGGTGTGTTAGAAGGCGTAACAAATGTTTGGGACTGTTATAAATTGACCGGTGTACAACCAGTTCCCCTCCTCCTATCGCTAAGAAGGGAGAATATTTGAACCACACTCAGTTGTGGAATGTAATGTATAAAGTACATTTCTTCAAGTATTGTACCTAAGTACACTTTTGGGATACTTGTACTTGAAGTAAGTATTAGTTGTATGCTTCTTTATAAATTTACTCCAATATATTTTGCAAGCATATATTGTACTTTTTACTCTGTCGCTTCTATCTGACAGCTTTATTCACGTTACACATTTAAATAAGCTAATATAATACATAAATACTAGTAATTAGAGGTTAAGATATCCAGCAGCAGTATATAGTAATTAAATGAGCTCCACTTTTACCAGCTGTGAAAGACACATTGCTGCATCAATAGTTATAATCAAGTAAATTAGTACATATGATTCTAAACTGGGCCGTTACGCTGAATGAGTACTTTGGTACCAAGGAATATTTGGATACCAAATTGTACTTTCACTTCAGTCAGATGTTGAATGCCAGACTTTTACTTTAACAGTGTATTTTTACAATGTAATATTTATACTACTCAACATTTAGCTTTTATTCACAGAAAACAATTTTTTTTTAACTCATGACAATATATCCGTACCAATCAGTGTTGCTACTTTTACTTAAGTATAACATTGGAGTATTTTTGCAACTATTGGTGCAGGTACACATCTAAAATAAACTTTTATACACACACAAGTACGGAATATCTGCATTCACCTGTTTCCCGTGCGCGTAGGCCTCAACCCACACACCCACACACACACTCACACTCATTCTCACATATCCAGGTAGAGACAGCCTCTAGGCCGTAGACTTCGACCTCCCGGAGAGAGGGAACTCTCATTTTCTTCCTGTCTCAGGGGAAATCTGCCCTCTGATATGAATTCAGAGCTTCCTGGGCGTCGCCCCTGGATATTGTCTGAGAAGATCAAAGGCAGGCAGCCAGGAAGAACAGTGGAGCATTTTTAAAAAGCATCACACAAGAAGAATGCAGTTCCACACGCGTTGACAAATGCAATTTCTTTAGCTGGATTCTGATCCCTTTTGCTCCGATCCGCCTTCAGCTGAGCAATAAAAGCACCTCAGTGGACCCGACCTGTGTACTGGCCTCACAAATGTGAAAATGCTCACCCGTATTTGACATCTTCGCGTGTATGCGTGTGTCTTATGTGGGCAAACTCCGAGCCGAGCTATTTTTCTCTTTGCGTGTTCGTGTTTGTCCTAAGTTTATCTCTGGCCTTTACAGGGTTGAACTGCCGTTGACCCTTAGGTGTGTTGTTGCTCCTTGTGCATCCTGCTGTGTCCCCCATCTGACTCACCGCTTTGAGCAGACGCTTGATGGGTGAGCAGAGGGGGGGGGGGGGGACAGTGAAGGATGGATGTCATCTGACTCAAGTTAAAGGGTCACATTATAGACACATGGGAAGAACAAGAAAAGCAAGAGACTGAAGATGGCTGGATATATGGAAACATAGATTATTTCAGTAAGGGGTAAGGACATGCAAATGCTCATTTTACCCTAAATTAAATCCATTATTATGGAAGAGCATTAGGGACAGGCATATTAGAGGAAGTTGATTTTATTTTATATTCTAACTCCCCAAAGTTTAAATGTTGAAAATAGAGTTAAACTTTCACTAGTAAATATATTGGTTTATTCTCACTATTTTTAAATGGTATGCAACGCTATTCTCTACATTTTGTATTCATTAACAGAATGAAGAACAAAAATGCTCTCCTAAACATCATTGAGTGCTTAGAGAGAATATCTGTCACTGCGTTGAGATGTTTTTAATGCGCTGAAACAGTCCTGAATCTCTTTCTATTTCTTTGCTTTTATTGTATACTTTAATTTAATTCATTTGCCTCTTTTTGTGTTGCTGTAATGCATGTTTTCCCTTATGCGAAGCACTTTAATTTGCCTCTAAACTCCTATAGAAATAACTTTGTCTTGCCGTGCATTGAGATAATTCCAGCAGTTCCTATGCAAACCATTATGTTTAAAGAATGTTCTTGTAATTTGCATGACACAAGGGCTGTTCTCTGCTTTATTCTGTCATGCAGCATGATAGAGAAACTCATTTCGGAAAACATTCAGCCCACCGGCAGACTTTTGCTCTCGTTCTTAAAGTAAAATCCATCTCCGAGGCTGCATGTGAGAGTAAAAGGCGTCAGAAGATGGATGTGTTTCTGCCGTGTGAGAGGGCGAATAGCCTGGATGTAGTCTGTTGTCCAGCGACACTGTCAGTCTGCTGTCTGGCCCCACTTTAATGGCCTGTCCTCTGAGGGCCCTTCAGAGACCACGCTTCTAGCTGCATCCTGTGACCTCACACCCTCGCTGCACGGATAGAATAACACTCTGGCAAGGCTTCGCGTCTGCCCCGAAACATCGCACTCTCAGCCGGTATTAACCCTCGGAGAGCACCTGGGGCAATCGCTTGTCTGAGAATTACAGGCTCCAGGATGTCTTTTCTTATGGAAATACACACACAGTGCAGAGGAAAAAAACAAACAATGAGTCATATCTGGTTGTTTCTTTGCCTCTGATGTTTTTTCTCCAGTATGTAGCCTGTTCTTTGTCTCCCCACACCAGCAGCCAGAACAAGCTGGGGCCGTTTATAATTACCTGCCTAGATCCACTTTTCCAAATTGCTTGATTTCCTAACCCCAATATTTCTGCTTCCTCATTTGACACCCCTCGCCCTCCATTATCCAAACACAATATGGATGAATTGCTACCTAGATTAATTGCCCTTCAGCTTACTTTGACTATCATCGTCTTCCATCTAACATGCTGTTTTTCATAATGAAAATGAACCTCATCTCCCGTTAACTAATACAGCCGTATGACTTAAGTAGTCGCTTTGATGAGTCAAAAAATAACTAGGTAAGTCATTGATCCTTGGCTGCCAGGGCTTTTTTATTCTCTTTCATATCAGCGCTGCATTACAGTGGCTGCTCATAATGTTGCACCAGAGAGGCACAAATGTGTGCTTGCTCGCTGATGAAGGACTGGGACTGGGTGAGAGCTTTTCATTTCATATTCTATTTCTTATAGTGTGCGGTGGAAAAATACAAAGCAGTTTGTGGCAAGGTTGCTTTCTATTGTTTAACTGGTTACACTTCACTGGGTGAATAATGTCCATGTTTTACATTTGTCACATATATTGCTCACCCCAAAGAAGAATTTATGGTGGAGCGTAAAATAAATTGAAAGAGTCGTACCACTTAGGGATTTTCTTTGGCTACTTTTCTTCCTCGATTTTAGCTTTCCGGATTAATCTTTGATGATGCATTACTCGCAACTTTAGGAGACCACTTAAATTAAAAGCGCACAAATGCAGCAACACATGTGGGATATTAAAGGCTTTACTGAGTTGCGTAGTTGTCGACGGTACTGAGAGCTTTTTGCAACAGGTTGGTTTTGAGAGGACTGGATTTTCACGCAGAGACAAAGTAACACACTCTGTCCTGAGTCACATTTCAATGCTGAGCCAGGCTGAGTGTGTCATTATAAACTAGTAGGAGAGGGGTCTCCTTTAAAATCCCCCACCTCGGGGGCCCGTTAAATGAGTTTCAGCCAGGCGTGTTGCAGAGTGAGGCTGAATCCCACTGAGTGCAGATTATTATAAATAGAATCAGAGTAAGATACTAGATAGCTAAGAAAAAAGGATGTCCATGCTGTGCTAAGCTAATTGGTGAAAGATTGAACCGCTGTCCCAGATATTGTTTCCGTATTCACACTCTAATCTACTTAAAATTACAATAACAGGGGTCCCATTGGTGGCAGGTAGTTTGTAGGACACACAAAGCGAAGCGGCTCCCTCCTCATAGGATTAGGACAGCAATTAACTGGCCTCTCACTCAACCCCGGCCTTAAATAGTGATAGACTAATCATAGTTTGCTGATTGAAAGTTTTGGGATTTCTCCACATTAGGGAAGCTACAATGAGGAAAATGAACAGTTTATTACATTTGTTACAACAGTGTTATCAATTACATCAGAAGAAGTTTTTCAGTGATGACATTCCTGAAGTCAACAGAATGCCCCATTAACTGTCAGGTGTCAAATTAGCATGTGTTTTAAATGAGACATTCTTTGAACCAAATCCTCTGCCATTGTTCTGTCAGTATTTCTTTCCAGTGAAATTTGTGAAACTTGCTGTAAGGAGCAGACATTTTCAATTTCCTGGCGTCTGTCTGACTAAATAGCCCACATAACACACTTACTATAGTTTATTTATTTGATAATAGTGGGCGCTGATACACAACGTGAAAGTAATCTAAATTAATTGTATTTTTAAATTGAACAGCAACGGTGGTTGGCATGTCATCTAATGCAGTGGTTCTCAACCTTCTTTGTCTGGTGTATCCTTTGAGCTGCTCTCCATTCTACAGTACAAGTACTAAACCCTTTGTAATCATATTTAACCCAACTGCTCCTTAAATAGAAATCACTTGCATTGCTCAATCTTATTACAAATGCATTTCAATTTGACATTTACACTTATTGTCAGTGAAAAATAATAATATTAGGAATCAATTCTAGTAGTTTCAACATCTTTTGTATAGAGCTTTTAATGCGACACTTGAGCTTGCTTGTCTTTTATAAGCATTGTTAGCTCTGGGGGTAGGACACCAGGATTATGAAAATTGATTAAAAATATTTTTTCTATGGAAATATATTGAAATCCCTAATCTTTCTACGTACTCCCTGCAACCAATCAGGTACCCCCACTCCAGTTGGGAACCACTGTAATGTATAGGCAGTGGCAGTTCTAGAACATTTTACATGGGGTGGCAAAGGGGGGGGGCAAGAGGTCATGCCAGGGTGGCATGGGAGGGCGGACAGTACGTGGTATTTTATACTGTATAACCTATTTATTGTTAAATCAATTACACAAGTTCTTAATGCACAAGAGAAACAAGGTGTTCAGACAAACAAACTAAAATATAGTAGAAAACAGTAGAAAATATTCATGATATCCTAGAATTCTGTTTACTGTAAGTACAGTAAAGGTACTTAGTTATTAAGTACACAAATGACATCACCCATCTCTTTAGAGAGCTCAAGGTGACTTGTGCAGCAACACATTTCAATACATATTGTCAATACTAAGAGCCGCTAGATTGTGCTGCTGTAGTGGAATATGTATGCAAGGAGAATAAAAACATACCATGTGGTCCAGGTGGAGTCTCATCTGCCTCCTGCCTCTGTCCCTCTGTCTGACACTTCATCTTTATTCCTCACATACATTTATTCTTCTTCCCTAATGTCTTCATCTCCTCCTGGCTTCCTCCTGCTCCGACCCTCCTGGTCTCTTCATCTCTCTTTTCCTTTTCCTCTTTCTGTTCGTCCTGATCACTTCTCAGATATGTATTTTTGTTGTTGTTGAATCAGCTACTCTGGCCTGCAAGAGTCTACTTGTGAAAAGCACTGGTACAAATACTTGTAACTTTACACGTAGGGCCATGTAGCTAATAAGTAGCATATACGTATATAACATCAGAAAGTATTTATCAAACGCACACAGGCAGCTGTGTTTAGATCAGTTTAACGGTAAAGGATGTATCCTGGTTTAATTTATCTGGCCTCATTGCTATGATGTGTAATTTACGTGGATTTAATTACCGCATAGTAGTTTAGCAAATAAAGGGATCAATCTCTCAGCTAGCGCTGTCGGCGTAGTATTTTGTAACGTAACGTCCCAAACAGCGAACGTCTGTTAAACGCTATCGATTCAAACGGCAGCGCTTTATTAATATTTTGTTTCAAGCGTCCTGTTTTGTAAAAAAAAAACTAGTGGAGAAATGCTCCCAGGGGAAACTGATCCACCTTCAGGTGCTGGGACATTGCAGGTGCTGTAATTCTCTTTGCTTCTTTCTCAATGACCAGACTTTTTGCTCTCGCTGCAGCTCTTCTCGTTCGCGCTCCTTCATTTTTTGTTTTCGATTTTGACACAAACGTCCCAGGTGGGCGGGACTTTCAGGGGTGCGTCCCCATTGGCTACTCAGTGTTTGAGTGACAGCCCGCTACACCACAGATCATTACATTACATTGCATTTAGCTGACGCTTTTATCCAAAGCTACTTGTGCGTTCGACCAACAAAGTACAGACTTGAAGAAAACAGAATCATATAAGTACATCAGGTTTCATAGAGCTAAAACATTTCAAGTGCTACTCAACTGGCTTTAGATAAGCCAGTCCTTTATTAGTATACAAGTGCTTTGTTAATAGTTCTATCGCTTGAAGTGGAGTCGAAAGAGAGGAGTTTTCAGTCTGCGCCGGAAGATGTGTAAGCTTTCTGCTGTCCTGATTTCAATGGGGAGCTCATTCCACCATTTTGGAGCCAGGATAGCAAACCCACGAGTTTTTGCTGATGGGAACTTGGGTCCCCCTCGCAGTGCGGGTGCAGCGAGCTGTTTGGCTTATGCAGAGCGGAGTGCATGTGCTGGGGTGTATAGATATATATAAACACTAGATGACTCAACCGCGCTGCTGGCCAATGGAGACTGACGTTGCCACATGGCCGCTATCTTGCTACAGGCAGTGCTCTCATTCATAACATTATGGTTTACTATTTAAATAACCATAGCTTGCTCAATTTTCAACCAATTTTCAAACAGTTTGGTTTTTTATAAACATCAAATATGTAGTTATGATACTGCATACTTATAATCATGGACTTTCTTATGAAAATAACATTAAGCAGATAAAGCAATAGCTATACACACACACACGCAAGGTATTTATATTAAATATTTGCCGGTGTATATATTTCCATTTATGTTATTATATTGTTAATTATTTAAAATAAATTATAAAATTAAAATACATTTATATTTTATATATAAAAATCGGTCTCATTTTACCACTCTGTAAGCCAAGAGTTGTTAATTTAGCAACGCCTTAGCTTGAAGAACAGGGACACAACTAATGACAATAGCATATGGTGGTATATTATTTAGATATTCACACCTTTATCAGAAGAACCAAACCAACATAAAATGAGCTCACAGACAGGCCAGTTCTCTCTCATTTATCACAATTATTTTTGACATCAGATCTTCATAACGTCCTAGTTTTGTATTTAGTTTCTAGATTTGTAAACAAATCCAGAACCTTTGAAATACCTTGCCACTTCACAGCACGGTGCGCTGAGTTCTTGTAGTCGAAAAAAAGCCCAAGAAAAATATAAACTGTACCCTGTGTCCTTCTGTAGTCCATTTACTGTTGTTTGTCTTATCTTACCCCGGCTGATATCTCACTAAATCCACTGTTTTAATTGTTCCCTATATTGCCCCTATGCCCTGTAAGGTGTCCTTGGGTGTTATGAAAGTGTTTGCGCATATTTGTTCAAGTGTATGAGTGACATAGAGCAAGTGAGATGGCCAATGGTTCTCAAACTTTTTACACAGAGTACCACCTGAAATGATATTGGGCTCTCCTAGTAACACCATCAGAGACCTACCACCGAGATAAAGGATTTGATATGACAAGCCATATGATGCTCTCATTTGTTAGTGACATTCCACATGCAAATAAGATAAGATGGTACTTTATTGATCCCAATTTGGTAAAACATTTTTAGTTACAGCAGCATAAGGGACAAGGCATTTTACAATACATTATAAATAAGCAAGAAAAAGAAAGAAAATAAAGAAAGAGGAAAATATACATTTTGGATTTGACAGGATATTATATATATATATAATATACATATAGAGAAATATAAGGCATATGGAATATTAATGTTAAATATTAAATATTGAACAGATTATATATGTGTAAAATGTACAACGTGGTTATATTCAAGAGAAACTATGGAGCAGAGAGTTATCTTCCAGCCAGAGGTGATTTGTTGTACAGAGTTATGGCACTGCGGAGCTGCAGCAGTCTGTTGGAGAAGGAGCTCCGTTGACTGTCCAGCTGCAGGTGGAGAGGATGGGTGGGGTTATCCATGATGGACAACAGCCTGTTCAGTGTCCTCCTCTCCACCACAGCTTCAAAGGGGTCCAGCTTGATGCCGATGACAGACCCAGCTTTCCTGATCAGTTTATTGATCCTGCTGGTGTCACCGGCTCTTATGCCCCCCCACAGCAGACCGCAGCAAAGAAGAGTGCACTGGCCACAACAGAAGATCTCCAGCATTTTGCTGCACACGTGGAAGGATCTCAGCTTCCTCAGAAAATAGAGTATACTCATCCCCTTCTTGTGCACAGCGTCAGTGTTGATCCTCCAGCTCAGCCCATTGTCTAAGTGCACTCCCAGGTATTTCTAGTCCTCCACAACAGCCACATCTTCTCCCAGAATGCACAGGGGTAGAGGAGACGTCCTCACCCTCCTGAAATCAATGACCATCTCTCTGGTCTTGGCCACATTCAGAATACTCACAACATTAGGCTGAGGTTCATCTTCCGCCCTTCAAGAAGTGGTTGTGCTTCTTGTTGCTTCCGGCTAAAATAAACATAATTAAAGACATTTTGAGTGTTTAAAATGTGCTGTAATACACCACACATTATTTTTCCTAAACCTGCAGAAAGAAAAACTAAAGTGAGACATTTAATCACATATTTATATATCAATCTTATACACCTTGAATTCTTGTTGGCCAATGATACACATACCCTTTGAAGATGAGCTGGGAAACTGAATACTGTTGGCACAACACCATCTTTAAGCCGGACAGTCTGCCCCGTCCTGTCAAAGTCCTCACAACTGAAGTGCTCACTGCCACAGAAAACAAAACCGTCCCTTCTTAGGGCAGCTTCCCACTGCCTCCTCCTCTCTCCGGTTTTAGGAAACCTTAAAAAACATGAGAAAGGTAGCCAGATATATAAATTATTGTCAACATTGTCCTCCCTTCTTTCCTTTAACATTAAGGGTAAGGACAAAAATACACACAGAAATTATCATATTTTTGGGGTGATTGTATGTATGTATATATGTATATATGTATGTATGTAATGTATACTTTAAGAATAAGACAACCACACTAAGAGTTATAAAAAAGGTGTCCAAAAGAAACATTAAATAATTGTGTAAAGAAATGGTAGCAACATATTCTAAAGAGGCTGGGTCAACATCAATCTTGCAATACTATTATCTCACATAACTGATCCTGTGTAGCAGGACTTGTAATGTATACATCCACTAAGTAATTAAAGATTATCCTAATTATAGTCATAATATTGTCATATCTTACAAGTGAAAGGTGATTCCACGGGTTCTTGTTTGCAGACTGCGGTTATAAGAGCATCCGTAGGCTGCACAAGTCCGTCATAGTCAGGTACTTCTGTAAACACAAAGCCAGCAATTTCCTCTATCATAATGTATCTAAATGTAAGATGTTTTTAACAAGCCAAACCACTTGGAAGAAATCATGTGTAACTTAAGTTATGTTGAAAAGAAAGAGCAGTTATGCCTCTCCCACGGGTGTAAAGTTGCTGGGTCAACTTTGTAATACTAGGTCTCACTCACAGCCTCTTGTTATTAGCCAGCTGATAAATACAACCACGGCACATACACAAAGAAAAGCTGCAATTTCAACATGTCCAAGTATCCTGTATCATAGCCATGCTAATAATGTTTATAATAAACCAAACCGTTTGTAAATCAGTCAAGATTTCAGCGATTTAAGAGTATTTTTGTGCAGATCACTCACCTTACAACAGCTACCATAGCGAATACCAGAGTAGCTGTTGACTGTAGCAAGATGGCGAGCAGTGAGCAACGCTGGAAAATCTCCCATGAGCCATCTAGTGTTTATATACAGTATATCAATGGGGTGTACGGTTTAACCATGTCCTGGATGTAGGAAGGGCCAGATCCATTCGCCGCATGGTACCCAAGTACCATTGTCTTGAAGTGGATTCTAGCAGTTACTGGAAGCCAGTGAAGGGAGCGGAGGAGCGGCGTGGTGTGGGAGAATTTTGGAAGGTTGAAGACCAAACGAGCCGCTGCATTCTGGATGAGCTGCAGAGGTCGGATGGCACATGCAGGTAGACCAGCCAGGAGGGAGTTGCAGTAGTCTAGGCGGGAGATGACGAGAGCCTGGACCAGAACCTGCGTCGCTTTCTGGGTCAGCTGGGGACGTATCCTCCTGATGTTGTAAAGAGTGTATCCGCAGCAGCGGGTTGTAGCAGCTATATTTGCAGTGAAGGACAGTTTGTTATCTAGGGTCACACCTAGATTCCTTGCAGTCTGAGTCGGGGAAACAATCGAGGTGCCGATGTTGATTGTTAGGTCAAGAGTGGGACAATCTTTTCCCGGAAGGAAAAGCAGTTCAGTCTTGTCAAGGTTGAGCTTGAGGTGGTGAGCAGACATCCACTGAGAGATGTCAGCTAGACAAGCAGAGATGCGTGCGACGACCTGGGTCTCTGAGCGGGGAAAGGACAGAATGAATTGAGTGTCGTCAGTGTAGCAGTGGTATGAAAAACCATGCGGGCTAATGACTGATCCGAGCGAGTTTGTGTACAATGAGAAGAGGAGGGGACCAAGAACAGAGCCCTGAGGGACCCCTGTAGTTAATTGAAAAGGGTCGGACTCTGACCCTCTCCAAGTTACCCTGTAGATGCGGTCTTTGAGGTATGAGGTGAGGAGGGATAGTGCAGATCATGCAGCAAACTCCGGAGTCCACTCGGCCACGTTTGTGTTGGTATCTCCTGGGGAGTTTTCATGAACATATCGGACTTATCTTATGGATTGCTGTACATTATACTTGTGTTGTGTAATTTATACTTGATTCCAACTTTAAATATTTTAATACCTGAACACCTGAACACACTGCTGCTGTAAAATAATTTCCCTATTTGGGATTGATAAAGTGTCTATCTATTTATTTATTTTATAAATTAAAAAAACACATCTATGTATTTTCAAGCTAAAGGTGATGCACAATATAAACTGTATACTGTTATTTTTTCAAAGACATGTTACATTTCAAAAGCATATATTGCTATGTTTAGGACAAACAATTAAAGACTGCTTTAATTTAACAAATTCTAAAATATAAAAGTGGCAGATTTGCTTTATTAAACAGAGCAGACCTAGGTTGCATACCAACACAATTAGGAACATGCTCACATCTAACTATGTTGGTCTGAAGAGCTGAAGCATTCACACACAATGGATACAAACTGTGCTGTTTCATTCTATATCCTGTGAGAAAATGATATACATTTAGCATTAAAAATTCGACATACTATTCCTAGCCTGAGGAAGATATGAATAATCAACAGATTTGAATGGAATCTCTAACATTTTCATGTAGAATAAAGACAAAAGAGTTATTATGCAAATTGCATTTATTGAAATTTGAACCAGAAGATGAAGTCTCAAAGAATGTTTTAAATAAAAGGACATAAAACAAAAAGGTGGATAATAATAACATCTATTAAATGTATATGTAAAGACATTTGGTCAAATGAAATTACACTAAGCAAGTGATAACAGTAACGCCAGCGTGGATGAAGCTGGTGCAGTCTTTCTTAATGCCCCCCCTCCGTGCTGTCCCCTCAGAGGAAGTGGGAAATGGGATAAGACCTCTGGACGCCACGCTATCTCAATGATCCACACTGTTAATATGAGAGGAAAATAAATGTTTTAGGTAATGAAAAATAAGAAGCTCAGGGGCAGTCATGGACGGTAGGTTTTCCTACAAAGTTAACTCAAATTTTCATATCAAATTATAAGTGTGTTAATAAAATAAGCTATCATGGCTTATACTTGCATATCTAAACAGAATCATGAAAGCCTGTTGGTTGAGTCAGGCACACGAGTCCGTTTGAGTGTGTGCGCCGGTGTCTGAACGCTCACTCACTGCTAGCTACTGTATGTAGCTAACTGTCCCTGCTGTTAGGCTACTTAGCTTGCATTGTCATGTTTTTTTTTCTCTTAAACTCTTAGTTTTGCTTGATTCTTAGAAAGTGCTGCTTTATCTTTATTAAACAAAACTAATCCCATATAACTACCAGCTGTTTTAATGTAAGAGTACCTGACCTCCATTTATATTAATAGAACAATAATGTCATTGTTAGCTAATAAATGTTTCGATTCTGAAAAACGGCAAAATTACAAAGTTTTCATTGGTCCCATTACATTACATTACATTACATTGCATTTAGCTGACGCTTTTATCCAAAGCGACTTACAATAAGTGCATTCGACCAGGAAGATACAACCTTTAAGAAAACAGAATCATATAAGTACATCAGGTTTCATAGAGCCAAACATTTCAAGTGCTACTCAACTGGCATTTAGAAAGCCAGCCCTTTATTAGTATATAAGTGCTTTGTTAGTAATTCTATCGCTCGAAGTGGAGTCTAAAGAGATGAGTTTTCAGTTTGCGTCGGAAGATGTGTAAGCTATCTGCTGTCCTGATTTCAATGGGGAGCTCATTCCACCATTTTGGAGCCAGGATAGCAAACCCACGTGTTTTTGTTGACGGGAACTTGGGTCCCCCTCGCAGTGCGGGTGCAGCGAGCTGTTTGGCTGATGCAGAGCGGAGTGCACGTGCTGGGGTGTACGGTTTAACCATGTCCTGGATGTAGGAAGGGCCAGATCCATTCGCAGCATGGTACGCAAGTACCAGTGTCTTGAAGTGGATTCTAGCAGTTACTGGAAGCCAGTGAAGGGAGCGGAGGAGCGGTGTGGTGTGGGAGAATTTGGGAAGGTTGAAGACCAGACGAGCCGCTGCATTCTGGATGAGCTGCAGAGGTCGGATGGCACATGCAGGTAGACCAGCCAGGAGGGAGTTGCAGTAGTCTAGGCGTGAGATGACGAGAGCCTGGACCAGAATCTGCGCTGATGTCTGGGTCAGCTGGGGACGTATCCTCCTGATGTTGTAAAGCGTGTATCTGCAGCAGCGGGTTGTAGCAGCGATGTTTGCAGTGAAGGACAGTTTGTTATCTAGGACCACACCCAGATTCCTTGCAGTCTGAGTCGGGGAAACAACAGAGGTGCCGATGTTGATTGTTAGGTCAAGAGTGGGACAATCTTTTCCCGGAAGGAAGAGCAGTTCAGTCTTGTCAAGGTTGAGCTTGAGGTGATGAGCAGACATCCACCGAGAGACGTCTGCTAGGCAAGCAGAGATGCGTGCGACGACCTGGGTCTCTGAGCGGGGAAAGGACAGAATTAGTTGGGTGTCGTCAGCGTAGCAGTGGTATGAAAAACCATGCGGGCTAATGACAGACCCGAGCGAGTTTGTGTACAGGGAGAAGAGGAGGGGACCAAGAACCGAGCCCTGAGGGACCCCTGTAGTTAATTGACAAGGGTCGGACTCGGACCCTCTCCAAGTAACCCTGTAGGTGCGGTCGTTGAGGTATGAGGTGAGGAGGGAAAGTGCAGTGCCTGAAACTCCAAGTTCTTGGACAGTGCGAAGGAGGATCCGATGGTTCACCGTGTCGAATGCAGCAGACAGGTCCAGAAGGATGATGACAGAGGAGAGGGAGGCTGCTTTAGCAGTGTGCAGTTTGTCAGAGACAGCAAGGAGAGCAGTTTCTGTTGAGTGACCTGCCTTGAAACCAGACTGGTGCGGATCCAGAAGGTTGTTCTGATGGAGATAAGAGGAGAGTTGTTTAAAGACAGCGCGTTCAAGTGTTTTAGACAGGAACGGGAGGAGAGAGACGGGCCTGTAGTTTATAATATCAGACGGGTTGAGAGTGGGTTTCTTAAGGAGAGGGTTTACTCTTGCCTCCTTGAGACTGTTTGGAAAGTGACCAGAAGTTAGAGAAGTGTTGATGAAATGGGTGAGAAATGGTAGAATATCAGGAGCGATAGTCTGAAGGAGGTTTGAGGGGATAGGGTCCAGAGAACAGGTGGTAGGACGGGCAGAGGTAACGAGGGTAAGAACCTCACTTGGAGAGAGAGGGGAGAAGGAGGTCAGTGTGTGGGTGAAGGGAGGGTCTGGTGACCCAGAGGTGAAGGAGGTCAGTGTGTGGGTGAAGGGAGGGTCTGGTGACCCAGCGGTGAGTAAAGGTGAGTCAGAAAAAGAAGAGCGAATATCATCAACCTTTTTTTCAAAATGGTTAACAAAGTCGCTTGACAGAAGGGAGGAGGGGGGAGGTGCTTTGGGGGGGTCCAAGAGGGTGGAGAAGATAGAAAATAGTTTTTGGGGATTGGAATAGGAAGATTGGATCTTATCTTGAAAGAAAGTGCTTTTTGCCTGAGAGATGGAAGCAGAGAAAGAGGAGAGGAGAGCCTGATAGGTTAGGAGGTCGTCATGGTGTTTGGATTTCCACCATTTCCGCTCTGCTGCCCGAAGGATGGTTCTATTAGCACGCAGTGCATCATTTAGCCAGGGAGCAGGAGGGGACTGACGAGCCGGCCGCGATGTGAGAGGACAGAGAAAGTCCAGAGAGGATGAGAGAGTCGAGAGGAGAGTTTTTGCAGCAGTGTTTGGAGGCAGGAGTTGGAACGAGTCAGAGGAAGGGAGGGCTGAGAGCACCGATGAGGCAAAGGTAGAGGGGGAGAGGGAACGGAGGTTACGGCGGACAGGAGCAGAGTTAGAAGAGATTAGGTTGTTATGTTTGGAAAGGGGTAGAGAGAATGAAATGAAGAAGTGATCGGATGTGTGGAGCGGGTTTACAGAGAGGTTAGAAGTAGAGCAGTTCCTTGAGAATATGAGATCAAGGACATTGCCAGCTTTATGAGTTGGTGGGGATGGAGACAGTGAGAAAGCAAAGGTGGTTAACAGAGATGTTAGTTCAGATATCTTCCCTGTCTGGAGGTTGAAATCTCCGAGAAGTACAGCGGGAGGGCCAGTTTCAGGGATGTGTGAGAGGAGATTATCTAACTCCTCCAAGAAGTCCCCCAAGGCGCCTGGTGGACGGTAGAGAACAACAATGGTTAATTGTATAGGATGGGTTACTGTGACGGCATGGAATTCAAAGGTCCCTCTTCTTTAGAGAAGACCAGGAAATGATGGATACACGGATCGTGTTCAAATCAAATGACTCTAAATAATAATGATCAGGCCACTAAACACAGATTAAAACTAAAGTAACAAACCTGTTTTGAAAATGTAAGAAATAGAAAGTACAGGTATTTGTGTTCAAAATGTAAGAAGTAGAAAGTACAGGTATTTGTGTTAAAAATGTAAGAAGTCAAAGTAAAAAGTCGTCAGAAAAATAAGTAGTGGAGTAAAGTACTGATACCAGAAAAATGTACTTAAGTACAGTAACAAAGTATTTGTACTCCACTACTTCCCACCTATTTGTTTATGCTTGAATATCAGCTGCTATCATTAGCATAATACTGTAACTAGCAACAGTGCATGAGCCTTGGGAGTAACAGGGATGGTGTCATTATTTAATGAATTAAAAGCACTCTCCCGATCTAGCATATCCACTTTGTAGTATTTCAGAGTTAGGGTATAATTAGCTGCTTCATCCTGCTTTATATTGGATTGGGGGAAGTTTGCTCTCCAAAAATCCCGGCCAACCCCCCCAGATAGCATTACGTTTGCCAAACGCATCATCATCTGAGCCTTTTCTCTTGTAACGTTAAAAGCCAAAGCATACTTTTTGAAAACCTAAGCCAAACACCAAGGCAGGGAGTGAAATACGAATCGGACTCTTTTCCCCTTATATATAAGACAGCAGCGCTACACGGAAATAAAAGATTACATTACTTTTCCATAACCTGCTCCCTCTCCCTCATATCCTCTTGTCTCTGCCTTCTACATTACAATCTCTTCGTTCATTTCTCTACTCTTTGTTCTTTCTCTGCCTGTCTTATCGCTCTGAATCCTCACTTGAGAAAGACAGTTCATGATTTGCACCTTCTTTATTTCATCCTTTGGTGTGAGTTTGCATCATATTTGCCTGCTAGAAATGTGTATCAAACAGTATAGAAACCCAAAATGGGTTTTTTCTACAATAGCATATTGATACATTATGACATTGTAATTATGTGAAGTGTTTGTTTTTGATTGAGCTAAGAATCCACTGTAATTACCAATGAACATCTAATTATATTGTTTAAATTCAATTAGGTTGGGTTTAGTTTGTGTTGAAAAGCAGGTCGAGCAGCAGCTCAGTGTCAACTGAAATGTGTATGAAAATGTCCTGGCCACTTTAAAATAATAAAGGAAATATAGAAATATGTGTACATTATTTTAACAAACATTTCAACACAAACTTCATTGAAAAAAACGTTAACATTAGCTGGGTAGCTAGTTCATTCACGAGTTGTACAATGTCTTTAACATAACAAAAGCAAGTCATTTAAATTACACTTTTTTTATAAAGCTCACATCTGTTGTGCACTTTGAAGGCATTCATAGCCAATTATAATGCATTCATAACACTTCATGACACCATTCATGAAAACACATAATTATTTCTGACTATATCCCTATATAAAGGGTCATAAAACACTATAAAACAATATTTGACCCATATAAGTATTTTTTTTGGATGCTTTTGACTAGTTATAAAGTAGAGGTGTTTTTAAATGCCATTTTATAATATGTTTCTTAATATTCTTAATGTCTTTCATTTTTGTGAAGCACTTTGAATTGCCTTGTGTTGAAAGGTGCTATATAAATAAACTTGCCTTGCCTTGATGAGGCTTACACTACATTATGAATACCTGTAAAATAAAGCACCCATAGTGTTTTTAAGTTACCATTGTATGTGGTAAGTAAAGTGAAGTACATACTGCTGCTTTTTCATAACCTCTCATTGTTGGTGGTAAGTAAAGAGTAATGCATGTGCATACATTTAAAATAATATATGCTGCATAAGTGATTATTATGCATGAATACGCATTACACATGCAAGAACAATTATTGCATATATGAATCCTTACCACAGGCAATGCGAAATATGCCAAAGGGTCAGGAAGTATCTATTTATGTTTTCCTGAGAATGGTAACTTATTTTTATTTCTATTTATATTGCTTTCTGCTCAGCTTTCAATGCAATACTTTTTGTTCCTCTTCGCTTCTTTTTCCAACACATTGTAACCTGTGTTGGATGATCTTTAAATAAACCCAGTACTATAAAGATAGCTGTATTCTTCCACCCAGTGGCATTTCCCCACTTTCTGGACAGTTGTATCCAGATGAGAATGACATTTTCTTTTCTTTTTTCTCCAACAGACACTTCCTGTTCAAGCAGGGCTCTGGTTCTTCGGCTCTACTGTCCGGGGCGGGGCAGGGTTACCCCCTGACCTCCGGGACCGTGTACTCCCCCCCACCCCGGCCCCTCCCTCGCAGCAGTGTGACCAGACCACTGTTTACCTTCAACAAACCTCACCGCTGCTGCAACTGGAAGTGCACAGCGCTGTCTGCGTCGCTGCTCACCCTCACCCTGGCCCTGCTGCTCACATACGTCATCGGTGAGTTACAGCGCACACATCAACCATCGAGCCCTCACCATTCTCTCCGTGCATAGCTGAACTGGGAGATATGCTTTTTGTTTCCTTTGAAATCAACATTTTGAAAACAGATCGCTAGAGGGACTCGGAAATTGGAAGGCTTGTCAAGAAACTGCCTAATTAAACAAAAAAAGGAATCAATAACAAAAGAGAGAGAACAAAAATGTTTACAAATTCAAAATGTTGCAGGCTTCAAAGGGTAATAAAGTAAAAACAAAAACAGAAAAGGAAATCGATATGGATCAGAGCAGGTCTGCTGTAAATATTACACTCTTACTCTGAAGGTGTTGGCTTTAAAAACAGCAGGCTGTATTCCAAATGTGACCCTCTTTATGAATACAGTCCACATTTTAAATGAGCTGTCCTGGACTAAAGCGCACACAAATGGTAATTATTCCATGATGAATGCCCACATCCAGTAAGTCCTAAGTCATGCAGGGTTTTTATGTCACACACCCACAGCTACACAAACACAAACACATTCTTTATTACTTTTTCTAACTTTTTAACATTTAACTATTCAGGTTTTTGACAATTTTTCATTCACGTCTTTCCAAGTCAATTAGCCTATTGTTTGATTTTTTTTTTCAAAACTAGTTTGTTTAACATTTTAAACTATATTGGTAGCTGTATTGATACTTTTCCTTGAGTAAATCATCTGATCAGTTCCTGAGATTCAAACTAATTTGGTAATTAACTTGGATCTTTTAAATCTAGCAAGTTTCTGGAGTTATCTGGAAGATCGTCGGCTGATTCTGTCAATGTCAAACCCAAAAATGTATTCATCGATCCCCTTCAAATTCCCCTTCCACCCTCAACCTTGGCCGGGCCCCTCCACCTCGGCACATCGTCTTCCCTCCTCCGCCCTAAGAGCAGATATCCCAACCCTCTTCCCAACCGCTTAATTTCCCTCCCGTTGTGGTGCTCAAGGTCACGGCGGAGCAGGCGGGGGCTCGAATTAATCACACACACACACACACACACACACACACACACACACACACACACACACACACACACACACACACACACACACACACACACACACACGCACACACACACACACACACACACACACACACACACACACACACACACACACACACACACACACACACACACACACACACACACACACACACATACACACACATCACAGGCAGACATCACACACACCAGCACACACTGGTGAATCCATGCAGATTAATCCCCAGGCTGAACCATGCTATTCCATTAATGTCCCGGCCCCGGTAATTAGTGCATTAGTGAGGAGTGTGAGTGATGACTCGGAGACGACATCACCTTTTAATTGGTGTCATGCTCAACTCCTGCTTGGCAATGATCGATCTCCGTGTTGACATCACCATGGCAACGGCACCAAGACGTATGGGATGTAAGCATGGATGATATGTTCGCCTGTAAATCAAAGATATTCAAATGTGAAGATTAAAGCGGTCATGGACTTAATGTCTTTTTCTGGAGAGGTTGAGACACAGGCCACCAGATGATTAGGTCCTCTCATTACATAAGGTTTCAGTCATTTCAAGAAATTAATTTACACACTCTCACACAGGAGGAGCGAGGAAAAAATAAATCTTCCCCAATAGTTTGGCTTTTTTTCATCAAATTATAGCCATGCTTATATTTATTGATTTGAGTCTGTCCCTCATTAAATCTGGTTCCTATTGAATATTAATTCCTAACATCATAAAAAATTATAATAAGACCCTGAATTAATTATCATATTTAAAGTCTTTAAAATATGATAATGACTATGATAATGAAGGACTCTTTATTCCAAATATAATCAGCTCCTGGAATTCTATTGCACTTACTCAGGCAGTTGTTATAGTGTACATATTTAATATTACATTTTTAATGATACTGTTTCTCAGGAAATAACTATATATTTATTATATTATTGTTCATGTTTCTTATACATTTGTCATGTTACTGGCCCATAACATGCATTACATGTGAAACTAGATTAGAAGTCAACAACAATTATTAATTTTCAAGCAAAGATTACAATTGTTACCTTGTTTCCAGGACCTCAATTATGAACTTTTGTCAGACAATAGAAACAATGATTACATTATCTTGGGTTTAAGAAAATGTAATGGCCAATATTTACATTTATTATACATTAAAAGACCGAATGATGTAATCAATTATAGATAGATTAACTTATACAAGAAGATTAACCAAATAAATATTCCTATTAAAGCCACAACCCTACATCGTTACAAACGTTAAACCCAACATCCCTATGGCCTATACTACAGATATTTCTGACTGAATCAAGACATACTTGGCAACATACAAAATAGAAAGGACATATTCCTTTGCAGTCTTGCCAGGCTGGAGCCCAACATTTCCGATTGCTGGAGATGCTTCTCCTCCTTCGTGTAAATCATCTTCGCGCAGCTGTTACATTTGGCTGAATCTTCCCTTCTTTTCATGACACTCAGCCAAACTTTACACTTCTTGCCGCAGTCATCCGTGGCTCAGCATGTAACGGTGCTGATCTCACGTGCTAAGTGGAGGGGCTGTGTGACCAGTAGACTAACAGCGGGGTCTTTGCACCAGAACTAAAAAAACACATGTGACATTGATGATTTGTAGCAATTTCTTTTGACAGTTTGGAACCAGTTATCACCTCACCGACACGTTCTTATTAAATTGGGTAAGAGTAAGCCTGGCAAATAATGAGGCGATCATATTATGTGTGAAATTAAGGTTTCCAATTAGCATTATAATAGGAGGATGCATGATTGTAGAGATAATGCTGTGCCTAAGTGATTGCAGCGTACTGTATGCCCCCTGTTGTGATTAGCTAAGGCAGCCCTTTTCTCTTTCTTCACTGCCCTCTCTCCTCCCCCCCATGCCCCCTGGTGTTGCAGGGGCTGCGAATAGCTTTGTTAATTTGTTTATCTCCCAAAGTACCCCTCCCTCCTGCACTCGTAGCTTGTTATTAAGCACAACACGGCCATCAGATATGAGAAGCAGGCATTATGATAGCGAACGGGGCATTTAAGGAGAGATAGAGGACAGATAAAGATTGCATCTTGAAGAATATTGCTACCGACAACGGCACCAGTAACTCATTTCCTATTCTAAGTTCTGCCTCGGTAAAAAACCTACCGACTATTGCTCTATCATGCTGTCAAAAAAAAGAAAGCTAATTAGAGTATTTTCTGCATTAATGAATATCTTGCTGTTTTAAACAGTTACAAACCATGGTTGTCAAATCAAATATGAGGAGGAGGTGGGATGTGTTAGTTATGAAAGATAATAATCTCCATGGCAACAGGGAGAAGCTTCTGATGCAATTGAAATGAGCAAGATGGAAGCAACCGGCAATCAAATAATCACCTCCAAATAACATTTCAGTCACACACACAGGGACACAGACAGTGTTAAGCTGAGATCTTCTTTATAGTTCTGTTGTGCAATACGTGCTGCTTCAGGGGTCCTGGTGGTTCCATAAAGAACCAAATGAGTCGTTAGTGGCTCTAAGTTCATTACTTTCACGTTATTTCTTTCAGTAAATCTGCTTTCACAGTTTGATGGCAATTTAGAGCATTTCCCTTAAAGTTAGCCATTATTAACAGGGGTCAAACTGGGAGCAGTCTCCGGAAAAAAGTCTGTGTGTTTATTAGAAATACATCTTTATTTCCATTATCAATCTTTGTGAAGACTATTGCCTGATTTGGTTCCTCGCAGCCTGAGGTGATGCCTTCAAATGCCTTGTTTTGTCCAACAACAGCCAAAGATAGTGAGTTTTCAAGAACATGATACAGAGATGCACATCAATTTTTGCATTTTTACTTAAAAATGTGCACAAAACACAAATGGATTATCAAAAAAAAAAGGCGTTTATGTTTCTGATGACCTACTTAATCACTACCTTTAGATTTGTAGTCTGTTGGACAAACAAGCAAGGAAATGTTTTGAAGAAGGAATTTGTTTAGCATTTTAGAAATTATATTTGATTAATCCCTAAATGAACAGATTGATTGATTTTCGAAATAATCTTTAATAGCATGCAGCCCTACTTTTAACAAACTATATACTTGCATGCTAAGAGTACTTACTGTTAGTCACTCCATCTGTGTTTCTCCTCCAAACGTCCTCGCCGGCCTGGTCTGTCTCAAAGCACCAGGCTGATTATAGCTTATCATGAATTAAGTGCTTGTTCTATTCAATGCTGTTGACCACTATGGCTAGCAAGTGGAAAAAAACATACTACTGAGAGCTCAGAAGCACATAATGCCAACTGTACATTACAGCAAGAACTAATTTACTTTCACTCATACACTTACATTTGACAACAATATGTTTCTATACGGAGAACTTGGAGCGTCATTATTACAAAGGATTCCTTTTCCTTTTTCTAGCTTTCTATTTACATTCAGGAGCTCCAAGAAAAATGACATTGATAGAAACAGAACAACAGCGCTATATGTCTTATTTTGTATTCATACAATAAACAATACATCCAGACAGTAACTTAAGTTAAATGCTAAAGATACAAAAAAAAACTGTAAGCCACCCTTAGCTGTTGCATTCTTTTTTTAAGAGAATCAAAATATGTGACCACAGACAGCACGTATGCAACATGATGGAAAGTTGCTGCATCTGCTGATGGTCTCACTAGAGGTTATGGTTTAAACACTGGCGTCTCCACATTTGCTATATCCTGCTGTCACCGTTGCAAGGCTAATGTGAGAAAGAGTGAGCCTATTGGCTATTGGCAGTGATGGATTTAAAATAATCTTGACTATAATTAATACGGTGTGAGAAGGACTGATGATTTATAATAGCCTGATATTTTACATGTGTAAGGTAAAAAAAAAGACTATTAAGGAAGATCTTGTCAACTAAGAACAGGAGCAACATGTTTTTACTCTTAATTCTAGATTTATATCAATAGACCTTTTTGAAAGCAGACATATTGACTTGTCATAGTGTAGTAGGATAAGAACAGATGACATGTATACCATAGCAATGGCTCAGTAAAATTAAGTGTCCCAGTAAGCGTTTCCATTGAGTCAGTATTATGACTCACTATCTCATTAGTATGACTTACTAAATAAAATGAAAAGTTTACACTTGCTACTAAATAAAATAAAAGCTTACAGCACCAGGTCTTCACAGGCGGTCTCCCGTTGAAGTTCTGACCAAGCCCGACTCTGCTTATCTTTTAAGTTCAGATGATCAGATGAAAATTAGATAGTAAGTCATAATAATAATAATAATAATAATAATAATAATAATAATAATAATAATAATAATAATAAGATAGTATAATGATAAGATAGTAGGCCTACGTCATAATAATAAGATAGTAAGTCATAATAATGCATGCAGGATACAGTACATTTTGTCCCCTCTCAGTGGCTGAAATGGGCTTCCACAGGTTTCAGGTACATTTGCAATTGTCCAACAATGATTTTTACTAGAAAAATAGCAGTGGAACTGCTTCCAATGTGAAGGTAGCTTCAATAACTCTGCTAGTTTTCTCTGCATTTTCAATGTTATGAGTAGTTATTTTATTAAATAAGCATACATCAGCTGAAAATATAAATAAGTGACAAACTAAATTAGCGTCCATTGGCCAATATAGACTAAATACTGTATATATTTATGCCGGTACTGTACATAACGGTACCCCCCAATGTTGCGAATGGTTTAGTCCTTATCTGCGCTAGGGTTTAATTTGACTTTAAATTGCCGTGCGTATTAGCGTGTTGGATAGCATTAACACAGCATATATTGTATTATCTTACATTAAAGGTGACTAGTTAGCAGACAAACAGCTAAAGGGAGAGAGAAACAAAAACCAAAGGAAGGACATTTTTTGTCAGAAGAAAGGTGAGTTAACCTAATAGCTAAGCTAGCTACATCATATTTACATCTTCTTTAAGCTAGCACTTGTTTGACAGTTGTAGTGAGTGCGTTTTGCATGACTGTGGAGACCCAGGGAGGAACCAAAGAACCTGTTTGAGAAACCAAAAAAAAGAGCGAAAACACAAACAATTAGCTTTTAATTACTTCTAAATATAGCTAAGAAAGCCCTTGAATCGTTGTTGTGTGGGGGTGGAGGAGGCAGCAGCTGTTATGTGAAATGGAGAGCTGTTAGCTAATGAAAGCACCTGAGGAAAGTAGCTGATGTCTGCTCTAAAACCTGCTAGATTTGATGCACAGGCTCCTCTTTGAAAGGAGAGTGCTCAAGGCTTCTGGAAACTTTTCTAGCGACAAAGTTGTAAACACCAGAGAACTGAGCTGAGTTAGACTGCGAAAATAGGCTTAATTTATTTTGTGGTAGGCAATTTTTTTTTGGAAAAAGTGATGTTTTGAAAGTCTATTTTAGACTAAGTGTATAATGTGATGCACCACCACAGATACAGAATACTGGTAACAACTATAGGGATGCCAGCGATTATTCGATTTTTTGAATATTCGTTACAGTCTCCATAATCGAAAATTATTTAAAAAAAAAGATTTTATTTATATATTTTTACATTATTATTTATGTTTTTCTTTTTTTTCCTGGCTTAGTTTCAACCAAAAATATAGACTAATGCTAATAATAGTAATAGTATTAATAATTGTAAATGGCCATTTGTCACACAACCAGTTTGTTTTATTGTAAACTTGGAGGAAGCAGACTGCAGAGCGCACTGACTGCTGCCTGCTGCAGCCTGCTACACACCGACCCCCCCCCCTCTCCGTCACACGCGCGATTGATTTATTGGCGATATAAAGAACAGTGAGAACAACACAACAAAAGATGAAAAAAGCGGTAGTTCAAAGAATACTTCGAACTGACATGGTCAGTTTCTGGCATCCCTAGTAACAACATAAGACAAAGGTAACTCATGCAGGATACAGACTAATGGCTCCTTACAATACATTAAAAGTGTGACTGTTTTGATGTAGTAGATTACCTTTTATTAGCTAATGATATAAGCCTACATCCTGATATAGTGATAACAATTAGATAACGACTCAGAAAGTTTGTATCAAAAGGACTTTTTCTCAGGAGATATTTTGAATTTGACCCAATAGGAAAAACAGTTCAACACATTAAAATAGCATTTAGCTGCTTTAGTGTGCTGGGACTGTGCATGCTGGCTCAATTATTATTCACCTTTAATCGCTATTGGTAACCACTCTACTTTTCTTTCATGGGATGTCAAAATGTCTGCTAATCTGTACAGTATAAAAAAAATGCCTACTGTTTTAGCAACAGGCGAACAAAGAGTAAGCATCACTTATCACAGAGGTTTTCAAAGAGAGAGGCGGGCCTCCCCAGGAGGGCTCCGGAAAGTTTCAGGGAAGACTCAGTGAATAGAAGTGGGAAAAAATATGAAATTAGTTCTCCAAAGAAGATCATATGGAACAGTGTAAATGTGTGTGATTTGTGTGGAGATAGTTTAAAGATACAGTAGTTTTGGGACATTTGTATTGACAGAAGAAGACTTTTTAATGCCTTGCAAGAACACTTTATTATTTGGTGCAGACTGAAGTTTTCTTAAACAGCAATATGTCGGTGCGATCAAATTCCATTATGAAGTTCCAATAGAATCAGAATACCTTTATTAGTCCCACAGAGGGGAAATGTACCTTGTTACAGCAGAAAAAAGCCAAAGACAGCTTAAAGGTGGGTAGGCCAACCTTGAGACCTCAGAAATCGGGAGCATTTCAAAACCACCGCGGGGGGGGGGAGGGGGTGGGGGAGAGTGAGTAGAGGGTCGAGTTGTCGATTCTTGTTATGTTTTCTGTGATTTAGGGTGTCAACTAAAATTCAATACCTGATAAATCTGAGTCACTCACGTTGAAAATAATAATAAAACTCTGGTGTTGTCAAGAAACGTTTATGCTCAATGATGTGCAATAACATCACAGTATTGCAATATGGAGTTGCTTCCATAGTATACTTTGCCATCTCTCTGACTCTTGACAAATATATGTTGTCTCGCAGTATATATTGTCATATTCCTCATCCCTGTTGTCAGGCATATGGGGATAAAGCCTTCTTTGTTCTGCGGCTGGTGGTGATCCAGCACTGCTTCTCACTCCCCAAATAGCCTCCTAACTCTGTCCGTCTTCAGCACCAGTGCTCCCAGCTCTCATTATAGTGTTTTAGTAAACGCACATACTACAGCAATACAACTGTCTTTGAAATAGAGGTAGACAAAATGAATATTGGTTGTTTCAGTCTGGACTCGCTGGAGCACTTTTTTTTTAGCTTAAGGCACTGACAGCAAATGAGGATTTATGTTCTGTTGCTATAAGGAACATTGCAATTACAGTAACTTGGTAAAGAAGTAGCATCAGAGTTAGTACATTGTTGTGTTGTATTTTTTATTAAATGCATTTTTTACAAGTGAGATTCAGTCTTTTTATGTGCAAGGTAATTAGGAAACTATATCCACTCCTTGGCCAGAATATTGAGCAGAACCAAGAAGCAAAGACTTTGAAAAAATCTCTGTGAAAGACATGCCCAACATAAAAGGATAGTCCAAGTCTAAATTGGAAAAAGCTTAAATGTGCTGATTCACTCTGCTGAAGATCTGCTACTTTTATTCAGTTTGGGCTGTGCCGAGCAGACAGCCCAAACTGCAGACCATCACACACACACACACACACACACACACACACACACACACACACACACACACACACACACACACACACACACACACACACACACACACACACACACACACACACACACACACACACACACACACACACACACACACACACACACACACACACACACACACACACACACACACACACACACACACACACACAGTAATGCACTTTGTGAGGGCTACACTCAGAATAACCTCCACAAAATAATCATTAAGGGCCATCCCTTTTTCTGAAGTTTTAGGTGGGTGGTATAGAGCATAATGTGCTGAATGCAAAACTGTGGAAACCAACAGACTGAGATGATGATGGCCTCAGTGGAGAGAACAGTAACAGTGGAGCTGCAGTCTGTTCTGATGGCAGGTGGTGGGCAGGAGGCCATAGGTTGTGTGCAGAGGTAAAGTCAGAGGGGCAGCTCAATCCGGTGATGGCTGTCAGATTGAAGCTTTTGTGTCGGGTTGTCCAAATGAAGCGTTACCTTCTCACAGAGGCGGGATTTTGACCAGGTGGTCCAGTTTGTCTGGGATCAGCGGCGGTCCTCTTCATTGTGCAGGTCTGTCAAGGAGGGCAACTGGCAACCAATTATCCACTCAGCAATGCTGAGTGGGAAAGATTGGCTGCTACAACTTGTTTCCAGTAGGGCCTGGAAACTACTGTATAACCCTTTCTATTAGGAGCGCACTGGCTCAGCACAGTTCAGTTGGACACAGAAACGCTGTCACACGCAGCGACTCAATCACAGTACAGCATTTGCTACTGCTGCTTTCTGCACTGTGTACTGCCGATTTCTCTTCGTCTCGACAGATGTTTTCAATCTGTTCCATAATCATAGCTCACACTGAGGCAACTTTCACCCTTGTGTCACTAGATTACATGTGTCTAGATGTGTCCCTTTATGTGTTTGCTGAGCAGTTATCTCGTTACACCCGGGGCTGTATTTCAATATTTCATTGATATCGTGACATGAGACTAGATATCGTCTTAGATTTCTGATATCGTAATATCAGATGAGATCATATGCACAAAACAAATTATTATCTATCATACATTTGAGTTATATTATGTGAAAGCTCCAATAGTCAAGTTTACATTTATCGGAAACATTGTGATATTTGATTTTCTCCAGCCCTGGTTACATGTAACAGACTTATGTATTTAAATACAAATACATTGAATAATATGTATAAAATGATGACTTTATCTTTTATAGTGTATTTAGTCATCTTTACCCTATTGCACTCCTAATCTGACCTTCCCAACACTGGTTTTAAGGGTACTGTATGTGTCTATATGTATTATAAAGTTTCAATATTTTCGGTTTTGTGGTCTCTAAAGCAGAAAGATCATTCGATTATTTATTGGTGTTTATTTAAATTGGAGCACCAGAGATGTTTGTTGATTTTGGTTGGCAACCAGCAGTTTCTCTTCACTTTTTTTTCTTTAAAGTATTTGCTGATCTTATTTACTGTAAACTGTGATGATGTTCAAAAAAGTTTTTGAGGCAAAAGGACAGAAAATGGGTTTGAACTGTTCGGCTCTTTTTATAAAATGTTTTTTTTAAGTCTTTAAAATACAGACTTGAAGCCGGCTTGCATACATGTGTATCTGATTAAAAATCTATAAGTGTGTGTATAAGTGTGTGCAGGCACTGCTTTGTTATCGGGATTGTGTGTCTGCGTGCGTGCGTGCGTGTGTGCGTACTCCTCAGCCACAACATCTTTCAGCCAGCTGCTTCATGCCTCATTGGGGTCTGTATTGATTGGTCCAGTTTCTCTTTGTTTTCGGTCCTCTATTTGGCCGTCTGATACAGCTCTAAGAAACCCGCTGGCCTTTGCTAAAACTGCCCTAACAGCTACAGGAGCCTTTGGTAAAATTGCTAAATGGCCAGACAGACTCCGGTCTGAAAGCTCTGAATGGCGAGAGAGCCCTTTGGTAAAATGTCTCCAGAAGGTCAGCGAGGCTGCAATGCAATAGCCTCAATAGCTCCAATAGTTCAACAGGCAACTTCATGCTCACACGCGCGTGCACGCTCAGGGACGTGCACGACCACTGACTCACTTTACTTTCTCATCCTCTCTGTGACACACAAATGCAGTCACACTCCCACGCACAAACACTCAGGGATTGATGTGACGGAGTTGTGAGTCGCTGTTTGTCTGCAGTGTTTTATTTCTCAGTGGCGGTTGGTGGCGACTGCCGGAGGGGAATCTTAACATGGCGCCGATCCCACTGCTCATTCAACACTATTCTGTCTGTTGTAACATGACTCAGCTTTCAGAAAAAAGGGACCAGATCAGTAAGACAGCGAGTGGGAGACAGACAGGGAGAGGGGGGGGCACGCTGACAGAGAGGCAGAGAGGGGGCATGATTAGAAACGAAAGAATGGTAAACAGAGACGCGTGAAAGCTTTGATCTGTTGGACCCGCTGTACCGTGACTAACCAGACGACAGTGACAGCTAGTTTTACTGGTAAATAAACACCAGGATACGGTAAATCTCATCATTCCAGGAGTGTGTCTCCCACCTCCGCTCTTCATTTATCCGACATCTTATCCCTTTATCCAAACAGGACTTCCCATTCCAGAGGTCACGCAGCTGATGAGTCCTGCAGGGTCACACCAGACAAGACACTGCGGAGCAAGGCCACACACACACACACACACACGCACGCACGCACGCACGCACGCACACACACACACACACACACACACACACACACGCAAATGTCAGCAGGAGCAGACATGCACTTAAACTCTCATGACAGTGGTATTAGTCGCTTTCAAGGGGTTGGTGGAGGGGAGTAAGAAAAACACTTTAGCAGCTCTTGTCTGTCAGAGAGGAGCGAGGGGCCGACAGGCGAGAAGGCGGGAGGGCAGGCGGACCCCCGGGCTCCCAGTCTCTCAACTCTAACGTCGTCTTAGACACAGATTTGTTTTATTGGCTCTGAAGTCGCTCTCCTTCACTCTCCTTCACACTTGTTTTCCCCATTTGTCTTCTCTCCTTCATGACTCTCCTCTCTCCACCTCCCCTGCGTCTTTTATCTCCCTCTCTGTCTTCTTTTCCCTCCATGCATTTCTTCCTCCCATCCCTCAGAAGTTGTGGCTTAGCTAGAGGCTCACACAGCCATGCAGAACTCGGATGAAGAATTGCTTTTACTGTACATGCTAAACTACACGCTAAATCGAATGACTGATGCTCTTGAAAGTGTTGGCTGCCGGGCAGAGCCGGCTGTAGTCTTTGGGGTTGTCAGTCGGAATATGGTTGGCGGTTTGCTCTGCGTATGAGCGAAAAAGAACTTGGCAATCAAGCCTGGGTGTGTTTCCGCTTGTGCGAGAATATGGATAAATCATTTTTAACTGACTGCAGTGCTACCTCGGCCCTAATGGTTATCGATAAGGCAGTATATTCACAGTCAATCTCTTCCATTGTGTCTCTGCCCAAGCCGGCGCTGTTAGTAACGCCTGATAACTGCATGCGTGTAACACAGGCATTAAATAGGAATACTCACACACTAACGCACACAATTTTCTCTCTCCCATCTCCTACTCTTTCTCCCACCAGGAGTGTGAAATCTAATCATCACTGGAGCCCACAATCATTTCTATCTAATCTGGAGAGACCCACATGCCTGACAACAACAATAGCAGGAGCTGCAGCAGCAAGCTAGCACTATCTCTGCTTCTAACAGCGCACACACTGCTGCTTTATATAAACCTGCCTATCTGGAAAAGAATGGTGAGGAGAATTTAGTAGGTCAAGGTTGCCATTTTTTACAATGACAATACCCGTACGTCTTTGCAATTCCAGCTGTTTGCGTGCAAGACCCTTAATGGAGAGGTTGTTATCTCAGCAGCATTGCTAACTTTATCCTCACACTTCCACCAACGTGTTCACTTATTTCTCGCCACGGTAGTTTTGAGTAACTCCAAAAGAAAGCTACATCAAGCTTCTCTTCCCCCTACTACTTAACTGTTTCCAAACACGCCGCTCTCCTCAGCCTGCCACGTCTTCGCCGCGCATCTCGGCGGGGTAGCCGACAGCGAGGGTACAGCACAGAAACCCCCTCACAGCTGCGTCGTCCTATTACCTCTGGCAGTCGTCTCACTGTCACACTGATCAATGATTCATGTGTGCGAGGGCCTCGGCCTGTTAGCTCGCCGCGCTGCTGCTCGCCGCCGCTTCCATTATAATGATGACTGGACTCGGAAAACTCTCTCTAACTTGTGACGGTTATGTGCGTTTTAGGAAGAGCCCAGGAGAGAAAGATGGACAAAGAGAGTGGGAGAGATGGATAGACAGACAGGGGGAAAAGGGAGTCAGAGTGAAGGTTCACGCTGAGCACATGCTGCTCACATGCTGCTCAAATAACCGACTGCACGTTGTGTCGGAGTGTGAGTCTGTGCGAGTGTGTATGTACTTTTTTGCCAACACCAAGGATCAAAAATGTTTTAAATCCTATAAGAAAAAAAAGAAGTGAGTTGGACTGCTGGATTTTTTTAAATACAAAATATTCTCTCTTTAACTCACATTTTTCTTTTAATAAAGTCCTGAGTGTGCGCCACACAAGTCACATAACTGCAACGCCCCCGTTTGACTTCATCTGGGGACTTGTTAGTAATACCCTCTTTCTCCGCTAGTTTCCTGTCTGTTTTTATAAACTCAGATGACCAATAAATAATTTACGGTAAAAATAAACCATATAAACAACATAACCCCCTGGATATTTCCAACATTTTGGCCCGTGACTAGTTTTGTATCCCTTCCATTATTTTTATAATGTTGTCATGCACAAATAACTCATCAGTACAGCTGCAACAATTAATTGACTTATTGATTTGTCGATCGACAGAATTTTTTATATTTTTAGTTATTGTTTAAAAGTAAAAAGTAAAAAATGCTGGAATATATATATATAGATATTTTAAAAACACTAAGCCACACTTGCTGTATTCCAACACGTCAAACTCTCTCAACACCTGCATTCCTCTTTCCGACTCACTAAATCACAGTTGTTTTCTTACTTACTCACAATAACAACGTAACCAAGCGAAACATATTTTTTAAAAACATGTAATTCTCTCTATGGTCCTTTCATATTCTTAGCACACATACAAACAATCTTAGCCGGGAAAAACATAACGTTTAAATTGGGCATTCTCCCTTATGAATGGACACACTTAAAAACATAGGAAACTAGGTTAAAAAAGCAGTTACGCTTTAAGACTTGGTCCTGTCCTTGCCTGTGGCTCCTCAAGTGCCTCTACATTTTGAAGAGCCCTGAATGAACCTGGTCAAGTGCAAAACAACAAACATGTCATCGCTACTCCTAATATTGCCGTAAGGACATTAGGTCCTCAAAAGTACAAGAGCATTCACACACAACTCTCATCACATTCCTGGGTCCTTATCCCTCCTTGTTTCAGTGTGTGTGTTTGTGTGTGTGTGTGTGTGTGTGTGTGTGTGTGTGTGTGTGTGTGTGTGTGTGTGTGTGTGTGTGTGTGTGTGTGTGTGTGTGTGTGTGTGTGTGTGTGTGTGTGTGTGTGTGTGTGTGTGTGTGTGTGTGTGTGTGTGTGTGTGTGTGTGTTCTGTGCTCTGTGGCCCTAGATGCTAAGTGTTCTAGAAAAAGGTCAATGGCCATAAAGCAGGAGTGTGAGGGAGAAGAAGACGGAGAGAGGCTGATGAGGAGGAGGAGCAGCAGAAGTAGGGTCTGAGAGCCTTTCGAGGAGGGATGGAGTGGTGAGGAGGATAAGATAGAAGAGTCGGTGAGGACTGTTGTTGCAGAGTCATTACTGAAGTGGGAAGCACTTGGCAAACAGAGGTGTGTGTGGATGTGTGGGGGGGGGGGCACCGAAGAACAAGGAGAAAGAAAAGCAATCCAGATGAGAGGAAGTGAGGAGAGAATGGAGCACGAGAGATTGAACGGTGGAAATGCAAAATGTTTCGGTTTGGAAGTGACTCGTCATCCTTCACTGAGCACTCGTACAGACTAATTTATGAAACTATGATAGGTTGTTCCACTCCACGGCGTAATATAATGCAGTACAAACAGTGGTGATGCATACAAACCTACATTTGTTAGCACAACGCTACATTTCATGTTTATTTCTAATAGAAGAGTCTCAACAATGGGATGTAAGGTAAATAGAATCTCTGTGGAAATCTCTATCTATCTATCGTTGTTAGACTAAATGGAATTCCAACCATCATCAACATGTTTTTTCTGTGCATTTCTCCCCCCTGTCTGTTAAAGAAAAAGTACATAGAGTCCTAGACAACCAGAAAAGACTTTGCTTAAGACTAAACCCATGAAATTGAATGTATAACGCAGATCACTTGGGCATTTTCATACTTTTGTATTTCTCCCCGTCATCAGAATGAGTCATCACATTCATTTCACAGCGATGTGTTAATGAGAAAATCCCACACACTGCATCTCTTTAAAAATAAAATACAGAAAAGGGGAGATGTATTTAAAATGGTACCCGCACTGACGTGAAGAATCTTCGCGTGTCCGTGTCTGGCCTCGTCACAGGCTGACAGTTCAATTAGTCTGAATTAAATGATGCATGACGTCTCCCTCACGGCCCTGGTAATCGGCGGTGTTCTGCTCAAGGGAGCTCATATTGTGCATGAGTAGATAGCTAAACCAACAGTGGCCGGGGCTAGTCAAGGAAGTTGAAGATCCCCTTTAGATTCCAGAGTGGAGCATGGGACTGAATTGGCTTCAACTCTCAGAGCTCATCATGAATTTGCTTTGCAGAGAAAATAGTTATTTTTTCCGACTGCTAATGACTTTGAACTATCTGGAGTTTTAATTAGGTATTCTTCATTATCTGGGGATCAGGTGTGGGCGAGCGTGTAGGTGTGAGCGTATACACATGAAACTAGCAAGAACATTTTTTGTTTGCGACGTGTTACCTGTGTGATTGTGTTGGTCACGCCGTGTAATTTGTCTTTCTAAGCAGCCATTTTGTGCAAGAGTTAGTGAGCGTGTGTCAAGTGCTTTTTCAGGATGTCTGCAAATCAGCCCGACAGAAGACAGACAGCGAAGTCGTTTGAAGTCGTTAGAAATCGTTAGAAGTTCCTCACCTTGATCTGCATTCAGCAGCCATCCTCCTACTGCCACCGCTGCATAGTAACTTTGTGATTTGAGTCTTTGCTTTTGTTTGATGTTCGCAATGTGTCAAAGGAGGAACAAAAAAAAAAACACCCTTCAGTGATTTATTTTGTTTGCTTTGTTCCTCACATCAGCAAAGGGACATTACCTTTTTAAAGTCAAAAACCAAAGCGGTGTTGGGAGTACAATCTCACATCAATGGGACCTGATGATTGGTCAGAGGAAGGTGGATGTTTTACTGAACGTTTTATTGACAGACTTGCAAGGCGCTAATTAATTTGCTTAATGGCCAGGTGTTAGTTGTGTTTTTTTATTTAACAGAATGCAGGATTGTTGTCCTAGTAAACACTTTTATAAGTGGGAGGAGGTACCCTCCCATCCTCCCATACCCCTTTGTTGTTTAAAAGGCCCATATGGATTGTGAATCGGCAGCAGCTTTCAAAGCATCATTAGTCATGCATAAAAGACTGTATTAGTGCTTTAATACCAGCCCAGGGCTCCGGCTCTGAAGATCTGTCTTAATTGCCCACCCCTGCCACAATCTGCGCTCTTTTTTTTTTTTACGTATATGTACGTGCGTGTGTGCGAACGTTTATGTCTGTGTGTTCTTTTTGTTTCTCGCTAATTGTCCACTTCCTTGCCAGAAACTAATAAGCACATAAACTGAGTGAGAACTCTAAGACGGGCATTAAAGAAGATTCAGACACACCTCTGTGTGCCTTGACTAATGAACTTTTCTATCTGCTTCTCCTCTCCCTTTGACTGCCACTGTGTGTGTGTGTGTGTGTGTGTGTGTGTGTGTGTGTGTGTGTGTGTGTGTGTGTGTGTGTGTGTGTGTGTGTGTGTGTGTGTGTGTGTGTGTGTGTGTGTGTGTGTGTGTGTGTGTGTGTGTGTGTGTGTGTGTGTGTGTGTGTGTGTGTGTGTGTGTGTGTGTGTGTGTGTGTGTGTGTGTGTGTGTAGCGGTCCACCTGTTAGGGCTGACCTGGCATCTGCGGCACGGCGAGAGCCAGCTGTATGAGAATGGCGTGCTCTCGGCGGATCATCAACAGGAGGACCGCAGCAAACCCCGACCCACCAGCTCCATCCACCTGCTGGACACACTCAACCCTGAAAATGCTCACGCAGGAGACCGAGGTGAGCTGACACGCGTTCAGTATTACACCACCATAACAGATGTTCCATACTCAACTATTGACAGGATTTGCCCGTCAGTAGCAACCAAGCCAATGTGATACAGCGAAGTGCAGTTTTGTAATGGTGTTGAATGAACACTGGCTTAAAGCGATCCACAAACTTTAACTGCTTTTCTTTATTTACGTGACATTTTAAAAGGAACCAGTGTAGGGGCTTATAAAGCAAGATGAACTGCTCAACCGGGCTACTTACAGTAAGTCAGGCATATAGTTAAGTCAATCTGTTAAAACAAGGGAGGTTTAAATAAGTCCATCCTCTATGGCCATGGTTACTTCAGAGTAGCTTGGCCCTGGTCAGTGTAGTTTTAATGCTTAGCTTTACATCAGGCTTTTTGTGTACACGTCAAATGTGTCACACACAGAGTGAAAGTAGACTATTGACTATTTGCCTCAAAGTCAATCAAATACATTTTTGGTTTATTACGGCCATTTCCCTCTACTGGCAAATAACTGACAAGTAATTGACATACTGTTATTATCTTCCTGTTTTGGTTATGCAATGGTTGACATTCAATGGTAAATGTAGCCGTCCTTTTTCCTGCAGATCGTACCCGGAGGCAGACTTCAATTTAAATCCAAGGACACATTTTTATCAGACTTAAAGGGTTTCTTTATATATGGAAGTGTGTTAACAGGCACCTCTGAGTTGAGTTGCATGGTGAGTAATGTAGGTTCAAGGCAAAAATATTGTTGTTTCTGGTTTATCAAGTGAAGTCCTTTCTTCATTCTTTTAGTGTCTACTGAAAATGCTATAGGGCTGCAAGGCAAGTACTACTTTAAACGTAAGCATTACAATAAGAGCAGTTTATATACCTGTTGCCAATATATTGCCAATCTTCTTTAAATCCCCTACTGTAAATAAAGTGAAAGGAACAGTCACCCCAGATTTGTTTTAATACTTTTTATTTATCGGCTTATTTCCTTAACAGTAAATTATATAAAGTCATATTTTTGCATTATTATATATAGGTAAATCTCAACAAAGGAAAACAATTAAACGGGGCAGACAGCCAGTCAATTCGCTAACTGACAACATTTATTTCCCTCTATGGATTCATATGTGCTACTCTGTGGATGTAAATAAGGAATGTGATTTGTTTGCTGTGAACAATGTGGTCAGCGCTTGATATGAAAAGTCTACCAGAAGTGACCTCGTCTGCTCACATTCTCTACAAGTAGACTGTATTAAATAAGCTTTTCACAACAGGCGCTGCTTTTCTGAGCCACCATTATTAAACACCCCTAACCCGAATCAACACTCACAAAGGTTAGCTCAGATACAGGCTACATGCTGTATTAGGTGCTATACATCTCCCAGAATATTAATCTCTCTCTGCACACTCTGTTAAAATCCTCCGAGGACAATAACTATTTTTGCGAAAGGATTTAACAGAAGCCGAGTTATTGGAATTAAAGGATGAATTTCCTCTTGAAACGTATACACTAGCTTTTAAACATTATGATTGAGGCATTTAGTTTATATTGCATTAGCACCCTCCGGCTTGCATACGTATCACACTCGGCACGATGACTGTTCAGATACGATGGAGACACATCAGTCCAGAGATCAGCCCCAAACTGATTACTCATTTATTAGAAAGGCAAGGTAATTGGTTAATCATGTTCCCTCTTAGACGCTACGTGACTGGAATAAACTCCCCTCACTTGGCCGTCTCTCAACTAGCCAGAGGAATTACTAACACCAATTTAACCCCGTGGCATGGGACATTAATTGTGAGTGTTCCAGGTCATGAAGTCAGGCAGGACACAGCAACCTTCACGCTCAGACCGACTGATGGATATTACATCGGATGCCGTCAGATTCCATGTTCAGCACTTACAAGGAGACTGTGCGAGCCAAACTGCTACCCGCTGCAATTTAGGCAACCTGGGACATCCCTTAAGCAACTATTCTTGATGAATCCTCACATTCTGAGGATTAACGCTCTCATCAGTAGCTAAATCTTCCAATACAGCGCGCAGGGGTCATGGAATTCACTTCCGTGAGTGTTGCGTCACAACAATCTATTGTTTCAACTCCTATTGCTCTAAATGCCTGATGGAAGCTGGGAAATCAAAATGGGCAAAGCTAAGCCGTTGATGCAGGGGGCTCAGATTAATAAAATTGGCACGGTGGAGGTGGTCCCCGGGCAGAGGGAGGGCCAGAGAGATTAGAGATTAGGCTGTAATCCAGTGTGGCAGATTATCACGCTCATCCCGCTGTACCCATCACCTCTCACACCAAGAGACCACACAATCCCCTAGATTACACGGGAAGGATGGTGAGAGGAGGCTGCTGGAAATGGAAATGATAGAAAAACAAGACACGGAAGGGAGAGGATACAGCGGATTGACGGCAGGAGAGGAAAATCAGCCAATCCGCTTTAAGGATTTTTGAGATATCGATCATCAAAGTGGCTCAAAATGACATTTAAATATCATTTTCATTAGACAACTTTTATCAACAAATGAAGGAGCCAAGCACCGACATGTTCTTTTTTTTTAATCCCGTAATAAATGGTTTTATTTCTGATGCGCTGCTATAACCATAAGTTACAACACAGCAGTGGGAGCATAAAGTTACCCGAGGAGATTGATTGGAGGATAGTTATCAGTTCCTGCTTGTTTTGATACAAACCGATGACACAGAGGGGAGAGATGAAACGAGCTTGGCGGAATGATTGGAAGCTAGTAATCTGCCTGTATTCCCGTTCATGTATTTTTATTGTTGTTGTTTTTATGTCAACTTCAATGCCATAAATACAGAGGCTCTCTGTTTGATTTGTTGGCCCGACGCCGGCATCAGTACGGGATCAGCACAATCGTAATCTACCTTTTAAGCCTGCGGCACGGCGCTAGATGCTAATTGACATGTTGTGTCATCCGTGTGTGGCTAGTGTCTTGTCAAGCCGTGCACGTGCTGTGTTTTATGTTCTTGGGGCTCTCTCTCCTGCGGCTTCAGAGATCACCAGGAGCCCCTTCTTAGCCCTCCACACATTAAAGCCTCTCTAATGAGTGTTACATTAATTGCCACTCACCCCATGATAATCAACCTCAGGCAGGCGTACATGCGCTAAGGTGCATGTGCTTCTCTTCTATATCCAACATGCATGCCCACACATATAGAAACTCCTCCTGTACAGATGAAAGCCAAAGATCCCAGAGTAGAATTTTTCTTTTTTTTCTTCTATCAGTGGATTCCCCTGCCTTAATGAAGCACATTGAAGTCTGAGAATAATATTTCAGTCAACGTGGAGACGCCGGTTGTATTAATGATATGAAATGATACAAAGTGACATACAGTAGAGCGGCATATTGCCTCATTATAATGAGGAGATGATGAAAGTCGGGCTTTGGGATTGCCATCTGAGCCTATGAGATGTGTATATGAAGCCTGTTTATGAGGGGAGGGTTATTGGCGAATTGTTTTCACTCTATCCGGCGGTGTGGTTGGAAATGGTGTGTGGATGGATGAAATGTGACACAGACAGAGAGGAGGGCTCTTAAAGAGCACATCAATATTCTAGCCTGTGTGCGGAGAGAGCGCAGGGGAGAGGGAGGCTGAGCAGTGCGTGTGCTCACGGACGAGAGTGCATATCGCATGCATGTATGTGGGAAAAAGGAGTCGTGTCTGTGGGTGAGATGAATGTGTGCGTACGTGCTGGTGCAATGTGCAAATGCTGACGGACTGCTCCCTGTTACACTGGTCTCATTGATTTTCTCACGCTGGGATACAGTCTCGGGATATAACACACACAGCCACACAAACAGACACACACACACGCAGGCAGGCAGTGAAAGTATAGATCATTTAGTGAACCCCCTGCTCGAGCTGCTCAAGTTGAGAAAGCAGCTGCATTTCTGTCTGTGTCTTACTGAGCCTGCATTCAAAACATCTCTCCAGCTGAAGAAATTAAACATTATTTCAAGTGGCAGTCAGTATTTACACTTTGGATGACACATCTTGTGGCGGGCAGGGGGCTTTGTAGTGCTTATTCTTGGCATTTGAGAGTAGTAGATTGATGTCTCAGGCTCTGATGTAATAGGCAAAAAGATTCAAAGTCACTTTTTAGTTTTTCTTAGTAAACAGACTAGACTTTCTTTTTGATTAAAATGTACTGCTTTACTTTTGCCACAGTTTAGACACAATGGGTTTGAATTTGAGTTTGGGGGCATTTGTGTCATTTAGGCTAGTACATAGTAATGACTCTCTTAAAGGTCTCATTTCATGGCCATTTCTACTGATCATAAGTCCATTGTTGAGGACTAGAATATATTGACATTGTTCAATGTTCCAAACTCACATTGGTTTCTTATACAGCATCTCTGTATAGTGTGTTGGAGCTCCTGCCCCCCCCCCCCCCTCCCTCCTCCCTATGAGCCCACTGTGCTCTGATGTGTGATTATGTGTTACAATGGCATTTGTTAGCAACCAGAAAATGACACCAGTAATGACAAACAGATGAGAATGCCGCGTGGGGTCTGGGTGCCATGTTGGCGGGACGTTGCGGGGCTCGCTGCTCCGCCCTTTGAGACTCGAGGAGCGGACAGTATGAGCTGGATTACTGGTGTCATTTCCTGGATGCTGCGTAGGGTCTGCGAGACAGCGAGAGGCCGCAGAACTCAGGCTGAGTTCCTCTCTTTAAATACAGACATTTAAATATTGTGCTTACTTACTCAAATACTTGCAACTGTAATTCCTCGTTATATAAGACTATCAATGTTTTCCATACAATCACATGAGTATAGACAATACAACACATTGTTTTGGATTGAACCATCTGATAGGACATCACGTAGATGAAATGTGTTATTTTCACATTGATACATCAGCATTACATAATTTCATTATGTAGCTCATCATTATATCACAATGTCACTCATAGTGTCATATATGTGCAGAAAGAAGTACTTGTGCTGATAATACTGCACATTTACTTGAGATAGATTTGATTGGCTTTTACAATTATTTCCTTAGTACAGTTGTCCTTAACTTGTGGCATGGGGTCCCAACATAAGATAAGTAGTCACAAGATGGAAAAAGAAAACCATGTTTGAGATTTCTTTTCGGACTTTTCAATAATGTCTTATTTTGGGAGGAGCCCATCTTTGAAAAATCCTTGAAGAAAACCAGTCCTAACTCAGAGTTAAAACATTCTGTGGTAAACATGCTTGCATGAATGATTCTAACCAGACCAGCCCACTTGACAGCAGTAAGAAGATTCAAGAGGACAGAAAGGAGAGAAACATTTGAATGGAACTGAATGGAGCATTCCGTTCTGATCACCTACAGGATGAAGCCGGAGATGATCACTTTCCAAGGCCCTTGAAGCTGGGATAGAAAGGGTTTCATGGCATCATTGGGGGAAAATACCATCATAACATTTCAGCATATTGTACTTATACAGTATTGATATCCCACACTGGGAATCAACTACTAAACCTAAAACGTTATCTTGATTGTGATTGAGCTCTTGATCCTGTTTATGACCGTTAAAGATGAGAATTACCATCCTGTTGACTTTGCTAACTTGTGGTCATGCTCTTTGAGATGACTTGCTTTGATTGGAGGCTTTAGCTGCAGAATTGGAGAGCTTTCTTTCTAATAGTTTACCCTCCTGCTAACTGTAGCCATGAGCCTCTCCCCTCGTGGTTAGCAGAAGGAAAAATTATTAGCAGCATTTGCTCCCATCAGGCCCTTACCCTCACTAGATTAGTACAAGCTACAGGCAATACAAACGTGTGCTTTCTCCATGTGCCATGTCATACAACACGCATTACCTGTGTTACGATGTAAGTACACCCGGAGTGTTATGCAGGGGATAAGTTTGTGAACAGGCAAACTCGTCTGTCACAGACGTAGCCCGAGGCCTGACGGTAGAAGGTGAGGACGAGAGAGTAATGGAAGGGCCTGAGGCCAAGAGCATTATCTCCGCCTGACTCTGACTGACACTCATTAGGCTGCACAGTGGAGAGAGGAGGCTGAAAGCTTATTAAACCTACTGCTCAAAAGGCCCTTAATTGAATCCAAGTAATTATAGAGACCTTGCCCATTGTGATATTTTTATTCATCCTGCGGCAAACTCAATCTCTCCTGCATTCGGAACACTATTAATGTTGTCTGCGCCAATGTGTGTGAGATCCACACACAGGCCTGCACTTCAGCACCGACTAACAGTGTCTCACACACATATACCCACACAGTTCCGCTCCCCTAAGACATGTCCCATCACCAGGACCCCTGCTGCACTTTTGAGTCTGTTCCCGCTTCATTAGAATCTGAGGGATAATAACATTAATTCCAAAGACAGTTTAGTTCCTTTGAAAATAGATTACAGGTGTAATTGTTTTACCTGAATAACCCTTAGGCAAGAGAAATTAATTAGACCTTGTGTCCCAAGTCCTAATGTAGCTAATTTCTTCCACTGGCCTGGCACACACACACTAGTCACACACACGGGACGCAGATGGACTGACTTTGAGATTCCAGCACTTTAAATGAAGGATGATGGATGACAATATAAAGGTGTAAGCTGGTCATTAGAAACGTGAGAGCTTCCAATCTGAAACCAGATGTCCTGTAACACGGGAGACTTTGGATGGCTCATTTAGGTGAGATGATTGCATATTTGTGTGCAGTATGTGTCGAACATTGCGGTTGAGCGGTGTCAACGACGGCATTAGCTGTGTTATGTGCACACCATGCCTGCACTACCGCTATAATTGGCTGAGGCAGCATCATTATTATACCATGCAGTATGTTGCTTCTAAGAAGACCTGCCCACCAACCCTCTATCGTTTCCATCAAGGGTTCGTTGTGCCTGATGGCAGACATGAATAACACTTTCATCAGCCCTTTAAACAAGCTCAAACTTTTTTTTTTTGTTTAAACAATCCTTTTTGCTTACAACTTATGTCTGCTGTCAACTAATGATGAAAAGCACAAGAAGATTTATGCGGTGCCATTTATTTTTAATTTTTTATTGTAACCGATGATTGTCAAGCAGCTTTTTTCTTATTAAAGCTTCAAGATAGCGCGGTGTGAAGGAGTTTAACTATCTGCATGCAAGTTGACAGTAACAGCGGTAGAGACCTTGCATTAGAACCAAATGGTCTCTGGTTGAAGTCCCAAACAGACCAGAATACATACTGTACAGTTGATCAAGCCAACTGCTCCCTGGTGCTGAAAAACATGGCAGCCCCTTACTCTAATACTATTACATGCATGTGTGTGTTCAGACCCAAAGGTACAGTATGTAAACTAACAGAGGGGATATCAGAATTCCCCCTTGTGAGATAATTAAGTGCCTTCTCGTTCTATTTAAGCACACGTCTCGTTTGCTTTCCAAGTCAATTCAAACGGATACGCTCTGTTTTGAAAGATATTCTCAAAGAATGGTCTCAGGTTAAGTGGTGAGAAACACGCGGAGCGGTGCCAGTGGAACACGTTGATTGACAGCAGTAATCCGAGCAGCTGGGGAGGCCTGGAGGAGCCCTGTGATCCGTCTGGTTTCAGCGGGACTCCCAAAAGGCCCTCGAACCTCCCCCCCTCCTTTTACTGGAGCAGCCGTACGCTCTGCTGCTGAGACAGAAAGAGAAACGCAAGAAAGCTTTTTCTTCTTTCTTGCGTCAGCAGCTGTAACTCGACACGGCCGACTCCTCTTTGGACATCGTCCACCCGTCTCCTCTCTTCGCCCTCCTGTTCACTTTTACAGCTCCCGTCTCCACAACCCCCCCATCCCCTACCCTGAGCGTCACTTTCTGTCCCCGTGTTGCATCAGTCTGAGGGGCGCAGTAATAAGCATCAGAGGGGCCTGCTTGCTCATCTAGCCTCCAGCTTGCCAGTCAGCCCGCTCGCCGGCTCGCCTTCACGCCTGTATGCCTGCCAGTGTTCTGCCAACTGCCATGCCCTATTCATGTCCTATTCATCTATTGTTGAATTAAAGGCTGCTTTCCTCAGGACATCCATCCCTCTGCTGGCCTTTTTATTTTTTTTGTGGCGAGGCACATGAGCGAGGATTAGCATTAAAAGGAATAGACTGCTGAGGTAGACTCGGCAGGAATGCACCAGTGCACACACCTCAGTTCTGCCAAGCTGCTTATATTCTGTTTCAGTAGAGCTTTTTATTACTGGGACAATTTATGCCTCACACAGGACACCTGTCTCGTGTCTCTCTTTCATTATAAACCTTTTTAAACTGTCTTTTTGTTCTCTTCCCCCTCTCATGTTTCCCTCACTTTGTCTTACTCCGCTTTCCTCTATTAAGCTCTCCTGTCCCAGATCAGTTCAATCAATTAACCAATTAGTCAATTTCCTTTTTTTGCCAATTCCGTAGTCCATGGAGGAAGATAAAGGGGAAACGAGATGAATGACAATCCAAAGCTTTGGGATTTATTAGCAGGATATTTGACATTGTGTGAGTGAAGGTCTCAGAAGTAAGAATTCAAGAGTTTAGAGCTATGCTAGCGGCTATGTGAGAATGTAAATATGCAATTAGCTTCATCCAGCGTTTCGAGCTAAATGTGTGCTGACATGAAGCTGCTTAACAGGTGATCTTAACTATCCTATGTCAGAATCTTTATATTTTCTAAAAAGAAATGTAAGAGGCCGTATTATGCTTTTTGGGTTTTCCATTTCCTGTATTGTGTTAATTAGGTTTGGTTGCATGTAAATGGTCTTCAAAGGCTGAAATCCCTCTCCAGAGTGAGTTTCTCTCCCACACGGCCCCTCTAATTCAAAGCACAGTTTGGGATGGTTGGAATGTCATAATTGGTGCATGTCTCGGTCATAAATTTGAGTCTATTTTTCAAATTCTGACATGATGATTGCGCTAGAAGTAAAAGTTAAGGACCGCAAAAGTAATAACAATATATCCTAAGGGGAAATTGAATACCAGTACTAAATGTAATGACCCTCCATCTGATATTTGTGAAGCCCTTTGATTCGAAATGACAAACAACAACCTTGTGGTTGTTCTGGATAAAAAGTCTGTTAGATCACCAAAGTAATTAAGATGAATCCTTTCGGTAGCATGAATATCAATGCACTGTTCAAAGGCCCTTCGCAAGCCATGAAATAGGTGTGGTCAGACTGGACCAAAGTGGTGTACTGAAACAACAACAGACATTTCCATCGTTAAAAAGGATGAGGAAACGGGGGCTACCTACTAGCACTATCTCCCGTCTTATCTGTGTGACGGTACATATGGTATACGTCTGTGGGTGGGCATAGTGTCGCCATAATGGAGTGGTAAAGCTGCAGGCATTATAGATTGAGAGCGAGCGGCCTGGTCCATGAATCTACCCCTAACTGTTCTTCTGCCTTTGTGGCCGTAACGATCGGCTGGCTCCCCTCTGTCACCATATTTTCTCCATCTTAGTTTAGAAGCAGAGATATATCTCGCCATAAAGGCAGACACAAAGAGGGCTGGAGAGGCTCGCCCGCTCCCCTACACAAAAGAGCCGGGCCTGGCGGTTGATAAAGGCTTATGGAGAGGAGAGGAGCTGATGGCCAGGGGACTGTTGGAAAGACCTATTCTCTTCACACACAAAGACAAGCTCTCACTCAAGACACTATCTGTGCGCCGTGACGCTGTTTGTGAATGTGTGCGTGCCCCTGCCCTCTTCACTTTCCCCTCATCCGCCTGTCTGCCTTTCTCCTTTCACACACTCTTTCTTTCTTTCTTTCTTGTTGGAAGATGCTAATATAGCACACGACAAAGCCCCAGAAGACAGCTCTTAAACAAAAATACTTCCTTTCTTAAGCAGTTCGTCTCTCATCCAAAGGATTGCCAAAGCAGGATTCTGTTGAAAAGCAGCGCTCAGTCATTCCTGAAGTCTATTCAGTCTCACTTTATTACCAGGGCGGCTGATCCCACTGATGTTGTATCACATCAAGTTCATTATAAATGGCTGCCTCAGATACTGAATAGAACTCCCTGTCTACTTTGATTAATCTCACAGTATCACCTGTCTGTGGTTTTTTTACCTGCAGAGAAATGGGTGCGAGGCCGGGCCATCGACCGAGGCGAAGTCGAAGTCGGAACCCAGCAGAGCCAGGCGATCCCACCGGGGCTTTTCTGGAGATTTCAAATGACGATGCACCATCCGACCTACATCAAGTTCAACCTGTCCCTCTCCCACAACGCACTGCTGGGGGTCTACGGACGCAGGAACATACCGCCTACACACACTCAGGTAAAGGAGGCTCCTGTTGTAGCATGCTGTTCCCCCAGATGGGCTTTTTCTCGCTGAAGTAACTCATATAGCACATTTCTCCCTCTGGTCTGTCATCCAAGCTTTTTAAGTGAGCAGGCTTCACAAAAAATCAGATAACTCTCGAAATGTCTGGCCTCAAGTTAAGTGCTTCACTAAAGATAATTATAAACATGGCTTTATATTTTGTAGAGACAATATTATCTTGTAAATTTTTTATTAATTAGGGCAAATACATATATTATGTGCCCTGAATTTGAGTTGTAATTACCTTGCCTGCATAATTATTATGGTTCCCAACATTTCAGCAATTATAAAGCTGGTAAAAGATAATCTCTGATCTTTTATCTAATGATATTGCCTTTATTAATATACTGTATGTTTACTGGTGGAAATTGCAAATCACTTTGCTGATTAAAATCTTTTTGTTCAGTTCAAACATTCAATTCACTTTGTGATTGATCCACCATTAAAGAGGACATATTCTGCACATCTTCACTTTCATATTTCTATGTTGTTCCTCTACTGTGACATGTTTACATGCTTTAATGTTCAAAAAGTGATTTATTTTTGAAAACTAAAACCAGAGCCCAGTTCTATTTCGTCCCTACTGACTGCCAGAGGCGGTGCTTTAGCACTGGATATGTCCATCGCGCGCATGCGCAGCTCGAGTACCAATAACAACAAAGTCACCTGTGACCCACGTGACACCGGCTATATCAGCCAAGGAGCGGTCAGTAGGGACAAAATAGAACGATAGTTACGGCTGTAACTACGGTTCTATGAGTCCCGAATGACCGCCAGAGTTTCCTGTCACTCAGAATTCTTGTGTGCTCGCGAGAAGATTCTGGGAACAGATCCTCTGACGACACCGGCTGTGATATCCGGTGTCACGTGGGTCACAGGTGACTTTGTTGTTATTGGTACTCGAGCTGCGCATGCGCGCGATGGACATATCCAGTGCTAAAGCACCGCCTCTGGCGGTCCTCCGGGACTCATAGAACCGTAGTTAAAGCCGTAACTATCGTTTTCTCTGATTGGTTAGTTGGCTAGCTCTGTGATTGGTTACACTAGAGATGATGTGACATGACGACAATGTGACTTTCAGTGATTCTGATTCAGTCTTCAGTTCAGCAGTGAGTTCCTTATGTTGCTAGTTAAAGCTGTTATATTGAGTTCAGCGCAAACTAGGGCTACACAAACGTTTTTCACATAGTTAACCAGTTAAACCCCACGGCCCCGCTGGCGGGTGCAAAACGCAACATCTTGCAAGAAACAGCGTCTTAACATTTAATAAGCTACGAATGTGTCATATCCACTTAACGTGAAGAAACTCAGCTATCAGACAATATTAACCATTTTTAGCCAAACGAAACATATGGCTAATAACAAAGGCTCTGAATTAGCCCTGAGTGAAAAAATGCTAACGCACTTAGCACATAACTCACGTTAAAATATGCTTATTACTTATCGGATCTGCACAAACAAGATATCGATTACCATGCTGAGATTCCACAGATTCCAGACCTATAAGTATCATCACTGAGCGATCAGAACTAAACAAATTAGCTTTAGGGAGCCAAAACGGCTAAAAACTTCTTCCTTTGTTGTTTTCTGATCAAAAGTTGTGTTCAATGGCATTAGAACGATAAAAACACTGCTGAAGGTTAATCCATAGGTTAATCCAATGTGTCTGTGTCACTTTGAAATGATTACTGATAATCCATCATTCCATATTTATGTAAATAACGGAGATTTCGCATTAGCTGCTACGAGAGTGTATGACAGCTTCAGGTATTGGGCATTCTGGCTACGCATCACTCATTCACCTATGGGTAATGTTTAGATGGATTTTTAGGAACTTCCCTTCGATTCTATTGGCTCTAACGGTTAAAAAGAGGTGTCAATCATCAATATCGACGGACGGGGGCCAGAAGTATGGAAAATCCACCCAAATGACCCCAGAAGTGGATTTTTTTTCTAAATATCTCTAAAAAGGTAAAATGTCACTTATTTTGCATCAATCTTGATACAGGGTACTTAGTTTGGATTCCTAAAGCTTTTAATCTAGTATCCCATCATTCAAGGGTGGTTTTCACTACAAGTAATGTTTTTCTTTTGGACGGACACTGTGATTTAAAATTATTTACTATGTTCAATCTGAATTTACTTTAAAATAAAAAAAATGCTATATTGATTCTGACTTTTCTACATCCAACTCACAGGTTTATCATTGCTTTGAGAAACAAGATTATTAATTTACCCCTTTTAGAAGTGAAGATATAGTCAATTGTTCTGGGAATGTCATTTTCGAGCCTGAGGACTGAAAAACAGGCTCAGGGCTCAACTGGTTAATACAATAATGAGGGAATACTGATTCAGTCACTGACAACACAAGATTTGGTTGTGTTAGATTTAGTGCTAAACATTTGTTATTCATTTTGACAACAACTTTCTTTTTTTTATATTGCACGCCATCCTCCCAAGGTGGCACAACAAAATGATACATGACAGATTACATTACAAAGACAAAACAGGAGCAAGGCGCCCTTCCCTTACTTAAATCTTAAATGCACTGGACAAGTTTAGATACTAAGGATGTGGGGATGCAATGGCTGAATATCAAACAGCCCCCCCCCACTCACAGTCACATATGTCTAACTTGTTGACTAGGTAGGTACCTTAGCCATCACATTTAATTCCATATAAATATGCCTGCTCAGACAGGTCAGGGGTTGTGTAGCAACAAGAGGTAAGGAAGAGTGACAACTTCCTGTCACATCTAACCATGTTACCAATCCAACCGTGATCGCCCATTTTAAGCACCAGTAAAGCCAATCACACAACACAGGTGTCAATAAACTGTGTTTACGCTTGTTTTGTCAGACAAAATAACGATTGAGATCAGCAGAGCAGGACGTGCTGTCTGTCTGTTTAACAGGTAGCATTTATGAGCCGGGAACAAATCACTGTTTTTATCCTCATTCTGACAACAGAAACAGAAAAATATGTAAATGAGGACAATTCAAAAGGAAGTTAGGCTTTCTGTTTCTGTTTCATACACAGCCGACGACATGATGGAAAAGTGAGTCACAATATAATCCCGCTATTTTAAAATATTGACTAATGCAACATGTCATGTAAGTCAAAACAAGAAGAGGAAGAAGACATTTAGCAGTTTTTCCTTTACGGACAGAGATCTTTAAAAAAAAATACTCAAAAAGTGTGGACACATTTAAAAAAAAAAACAATTAGTGATCTGTTTAGCTTGGTGTAGCACATTACCAGAAACAAAACACACACACACCCTCGTTGTACACCCTGTAGAGCCTCATTGTGCCATGCAAGAGGCACGTACACGGACAAAAATACAACACACACCGAGTCATCTGCTTTTTAACATCAGTGCGCCCCTGCTCTCGTCTGCATGAAGAGGTCTAATTAGCTGTTTTTGACACTAGTGTGACACACAGCCCTCAGGGGGAATAAGACTCAGCGAGAGCTCGCGAGTTCAAGGAGGTTTAAGGATGGAGAGGAAGGGGAGGAAGAGACGAGGGTGGTTGTAAAGTTAAAGAGGGTGAGAAAGAAGCATGGGGAGGTTTAAACAAATGAAATAATAGTCTGTTCCATTTGAAAGCCTGGGTGGTAAAGCCTGCCCACGCTATTAGTAGCACGTCAAGTTGTCGAAGCGACTGCTGGGGAACACGTCTGGTGGAGGACCGAGCTGCCATGGACGATGATTTCACATACCTTTCTTTTTTTGGATTCCTGTTTCACATCTGATATCCACGTCTAATGCTTTTCCCCAGCTTCTTGTATTCATGCCATTTCCCCGTAGCATACAACTGACAGTTTTCACAAAGCTCACACAACAACAGCCACACATCACTGCACAACGTTTGGCTTGCACATTTCGGTTGCATTTATGCAGGTTTGGTGATTTCCCATCTTGCTCCAATTCCAATTGTCTGATTGTGTTGTATGTGTATTGTGTTCCAGTTCGACTTTGTGAAGCTGTTGGACGGGAAGGCGCTGCCCAGGTCTTTGACTGATCCCGTCCTGACTGCCAAAGCTCCCAAAGGCCTGCTGCTGAGCGGCCTCCAAGAAACGGGCTTCATAGAGTACATGGACCCCGGCACCTGGCACCTGGCGCTCTACAACGACGGACGCAACCTGGAACAAGTGTTACTGCACAGCACTCCCATAGGTGAGGAGAGTGATCATTGTTATGTCATTATCAAAAATGTGCGATATAAATAAAACCTGATTTGATTATCACAGATTCACCCATGTTGGAAGCCTTTCTTCCCATTCCTCTTCCACATTATCAAGTCTTATTTAGCTGATGCTCTAATTCCAAGAGAACTACAATAAGTGCATTCAACCATAGAGATAGAAAACATTTTAAAATGCAATTGTTTTCTAAAAATGTTTTAAGTTTATCATTTTGAATTGTATTTTTTTTTTTTTTGTATTGGCCAAAGTGCATCGGCACTAGTAGTTATGGCATAATGTGTATTTATTTTATAATTAATTAGTTAGTTAGTTACCAATGTTGGAAAGAACCTGACCACTTAAATTCTTAGCTTGATTATTTTATGATACTTTGTACTTTTACTCCACAAACATTTCAAAGCTAATTACTCTTCTTCTTTTTCTCACTGAATGTAATGATTGCTTTAGCTGATATAAGACACCTTTGATTTACATTGGAATATTATATAATAAGATGATAGTATTTCAAATAACGTTTATGAAATACTGTGTTTCAAATGAACTGTAAGCTGAAAAGGATTGGGTTGTGTCCTCATCTCCAAGGCTTTCTCCAGGTAACTAATCTAAATGTTTCATGTGAACAGCCAACCAGATACTTATGCATCATCCATATTAACAAAATCAATATCTGTTTTTATCTTACCAAACAAAATATTGCACATTCCTTTATAACATGTCAGGAGAAAACAAAGTGACACTTTTCAAAATTTGTTCCAGTTTCATCTGTTGGCTGGACACATACTGTAAGCCTCTTTAGGTTATAGATAAATGATATACAGTATAATTATTTTATTATCCTAAATCTAGAATATGACTTTCTTAACTGTACTGCATAAAATAATAGTTTGTTTCTTTAGGTTGGGTTTGTATGAGGTACTTATCCATAGTCCGCCAATCCTTAATTGTGAGAAATGGACAGTAGTACCAGCACGGAATCTTAAAGGGGCCCAATTTAGCTTTTTGGGGTTTTCCCTTTCCTGTAGTGTGTAATCTAGGTTTTTGTGCTTGTAAATGGTTTGCAAAGGCTAAAATAGGTGTGTTTCCTCCAGAGGGAGTTTCTCTCCTGCACACTGTAACATAGTGACATGACTGCGTAACAATCGTGTTTCTATTAGCTATAAAATGTTCTCTGTTTTACCATGCTGTCAGACAGCCCTTTGCAGCAGGGAACTGAAGTGATCACATATATATATATATATACTCTCTTTTCAACCAGTTAAAAGCTCTTTATCAGGTTCCTTTTGAGGAAAAAAAAACGCGTTCTGAACACACTCCGTTTACTTTACATTGAGCCTGAGTGGGTTTCATAATTGCAGTGTTTTTCGTGCTTGTATCTCAGGGTTACTTCACTCTATTCCTTTCTCCCCTTTCATCTGCAGACAGACAGGACATGGCCAAGAGTAGTTTGAGAGTCATTGACATTTGAAGGGAACTTTTCCCCATTATAAGAGTGAGCTTGGCATGGCAAGAGACAGCCAGTGGAGAGGGGAGGACAGCGCCTGTGGTAATGACAGGGCTGGCTAACTGCAGCTCATTGCTATGAAACACACGGATGCCAGAGTAAATTGAAGGATGTGAATAATGCAAGCGTACGTGGCTGAATATAGACAAGTGGATAATTACCAGGGCCGTTTTCCTCATCTTCACTCACTCCCAAATCAGTGTTGAAATAACAAAAAAAAAGTGTTTTAGCACATTAACATTGTTGGGAGACTTGGTTATTTAAATGCGGCACACAAGTGAGATTGCATTCAAATAAATCCATGTGTGATGAAGAGATGTTTTGAGAAACACTCTTTCTGATTCTATTTTGGGATTTCTGCTGCTTCGATTTTTAAATGGCTATATTTTCTTTAGTATTTATGTTATTCAGATCACAATCAAGAACACAACACAGAGCTTTCTCAATGCCTATTACATAAATAAATGTATCACAGACCTATAAAAAGCACCCAAGCTGTAAGCCAATCATTGAACAGCATCATTATGCGAAAACATTGCACTATCGACATCTTTCATTTTGTGTCATATTGACACAGTTCTTTTTATAATGACTGACAGCATGCCACTGCTGAACACAGATTTGATTTCAGTGCTGTCAAACATTTGTTGACACGTGTGGCATCTCAAAAGTGTGGAACATACCAGACCTACTTTCAGCCCCATATCTCGAGCTAAGCAGGAGAAAGAAACGGCAGCGTTTACAAACTGTTTCCTCTTTCCTCTGCGATAATCTAAACAAATATAGACACGACAGATGGGCTCAGAATAGCAGCCCGTTTTTCCTCCACTTAGGTTTTCCAAATAATGAATCAAGTGATTTGGCTTGTAAGAGGAAAATAATATTAATGGAATGATGTCAAAGTTCATTTCACTGGCCATTTACACCTCTAACGAGGGCTACAAACACTGCGTTGCTTTGGAGGCAGAAAATCAAAACCATTGAGCTACAGCACAATACATTCTAATAAAAACACAGTATGCCGTAGCTCACGGTGGAGCTTTATGGGGAAACGACGAGGGAGAAATTAAATGATCTCTGTCGGGAAATCGAGCTTTTCCGCAGCGAAAAGTAACCGGATACAACAAAGAAACAGAGTATAGATAAGAGAATAGCAGACATCGTACAAATACAAAATCTAATCAATTGAGTGTATGACGAGACGGGAAATATGAGCACATAAAGAATGGCAAAACAATACATAAAATGATGCCGAAAGATGCTTGTTCTCACAAAAAGTGGACTTGCTTTATTACGAACAGCATGCTTAAAAGAATAATGAGGCTTTCATAGATAATCACTATAATCATCATTTCGATAAAGTTAAAACAGCAGTAGGTTTCTGGGAGAACAATCAAAGCTGCATGCGTATGGGGGTCAGTTGACCTGTATCAGTCAGAAGACATTACGCAGTTCTGTGATCTGTTCACTGAACCACACACACACACACACACACACACACACACACACACACACACACACACACACACACACACACACACACACACACACACACACACACACACACACACACACACACACACACACACACACACACACACACACACACACACACACACACACACACACACACACACACACACACACTCAACCCGTTTCCAGGTGCCACTGCAGAAGAGGATGCAACATATAAAATTGCAGGCACCCACACTGTTGTGTATATATACACATATACGATAATATATGCTTATATGTCTATACACTATACTCTACCATTCTTTCTCAGGGATTCGGACTATAATGTATAAACGCCCCACATATCAATTGTAGAAAGACATGATAAAAAGGTGTGCGGAACACCTGCTGATATGAAAATAGGCTTCATTATGCAGATTCAAATGGAATTCTGAAACAGGTTTTTCTCCACTCTGTGCAGAAAAACTGCTGAAGAGAAAAACTTTTCCTTTCTTTTTTTCATTTCCACTGTTATTGACATTTACATGTGACCCACTGTTCTCCGGCGTAATGATATCTGCCATTTCGGCACCACCACTCCAGCCCCGTCTTCTTCTATTTTCCTCTCTTTTAATTCTCTTCAGCCCGCACAAAGGCGGAGAGTGGAGCTTCCTCCTGCAGGGCTATTAATTATGCATAATTGCTCCACTTCAGCTGTCATCACACAACCTCTTGAATATTATATCTTTTACACAATGGCCGACAAAATAAAGAAAAAGGTTTCATGATAGAAACCCGGAACTTTTAACAAAAAATTATAAAAAAAACAAACAAAAAAGTGGTTTGGCTTACGGCTGGTTGCTTCTAGTTAGCTGAACAGCCATTTTTTTCTTTCATAAATTCATAAAGCCCAACGGTCGTAAAGAATGGCTGAAAGTTTACAGGCTCATAAAGCACAATTGCAATGCTTATTTGACCAATCAGATCACTTGGATGGAAGCACCCGATTTATAATAGCATTAACTGCAATAACTTATGGCATGAGTGATTTCTAACTGGGAAGGGTTTAGCGAGTGGAAAGAACCGAGTGGGTGTCTCACGGATGCTCACACACATCCAGGCAGAGTATGTATACTGTAACAAATAAAGACATGGCTCACCATACATTACCTGTTAATTGCCTGCAGATTTTTATAGTTGAAGCATTGACCTGAAAGACACAGCAGTTATATAACTGTTACAGCGCTGCAGCGCACAGCCTTGTGAGCGTACTGACGGATCAATCATCTCCTGAGGATTGGAAGGAACTCCGTGACCCTGCAGAGGAGTTTCTGTTCATTACATGTGTCAGGTGCTTAACACAACATTGAAATGTTAGTACAATACTTTTTCATAGAAGTGCTTTTCATTATATAATCCAATGTATAAGGCAGTGCAGAAAGTAGTCCTAAAACCCAGCAATGAGTAAGCATTTTAACACTTCCTGTTCCCTCTTCTTTTTAAAAAAGTTTTGTCGTTAGAAACCTAAAATAAGTTTTTCACGTTTTGTTCTACAACATAATTATTATATTCCAGTAATCATCCCCACTTGTGTATGTCTGAAGCTTTTATTTTTCATTAAAAAAACAGTTGCTAACAAATGGCTAAATAAAGTGGTGCAGTAATGAGTCTTAATACCTGGAAATGACTTATCATATTAGCACCTCAGTTTCCCTTGTCCCGAAGTCAAAGGTTTATTGTGCGTATTCGCGGTTGAAATAAGGTCTGTGGTAAACACAGCTTAAGAGATGTTTTTATTTTGTTCTCTGACATAAAGTATGGCAATAAATACCTCACTGGTGAGTGTCCAAAGCTGCTATGTGCCATAAAAAACAGCGCTTGCTAATAAGTGACTAAATGAGACTACTAAACGTCATCACGCTGAGTTTGTTTATAGCATTAGGTAAGCTTTTAATATCTGCCAATTGCATGAATGCTTCAAGAATTACAATGAAGTGTTCATATGTGGAGGTTATCCTGCTGAACAAACTGTATACATATCAGATAGTGTGTTAGCCACAGATAATATTCCAAAATCCAATTTAAAAACTTGAGTCGAGGGAGCCATGCGATGCTAACTTCGGGATCGGCCTTCATAAATACGTCATCAGCGCACCTCTCTACTCAGTAAAAAATACATGGAGTGTCAAGATGTATTGTGCCTTCCCTGAGTGCTTCAGAATGTACACTAGGATGAGCAAGGAAAATGTGTGTGTAGGGTCAAGTAAAGGACGTCAGTGTTCGTATCTGAGGCCCGAGGATGGGAGGGAAACAGCCGAGTCTAGAATGAAAGCAGTGGAGCCTCTGGAACACCACTTGAATCTGCGAAAGTCAACAATGTCGAAATGTGATACTTCGGAAAGAAAGGCATTTCTATAGTATATCAACAGGATATCGACACGGCTTGTGTTCTCTTGTCTCTCAAAAAAGAAACATGTTTTGCTTACTTAGACCATCTCCAGTGATTTCTTATATACCTGGGATAACTACAAATGTTTTATTTGTTTTATGTTCTATATTCATGTTGCACTGTTGGAGGAGCTGTGACTCGAGTGTTTCCTTTCCATATCTACACTCTAGCTACTGTGCACATGACAATAAAGCCTTGCATCTTGAATCTAAAGAGATCCTTGCTTAAAACTGGCCCAGATGAGGACTTCTCATCTTTCAACAGAATTTGTATGCAAAGCTTTTTTGTAAGAGAGAGAAAGAAACGGTCTGCGAGTGTGTGGGAGAAAACGATGATTGCCATTCCTTCTCTCCATCACAGTGACGATGACAGAGGTGAAAATGACTTTGCTTTCTTTGGTGATGCGCTGCCGTGGAGGATAGCGCCACGCTGCTGGCTACTTGCAGCGACTGTCTCATTAGCATGTGTCACACGCGCCTCCAGGCGGGCGCCATGTAATAACTCTGCGCGTGTGTTTGTAAATGTGCGTGTGCGTGAGCCCTGCCTCGGAAGGATTTTTCGTGCCAGGGGACTGCAGTGGTTTGACTCTAGAGTCGATCCCCTTTCAGAGGAGCAGAGCAGGGTCAAACAAAGGATGACACCCGCTATAATGACTCTATCTTGCTTAGATAGAGTGCGTCTGGCACACAACAATCAGCAGTCTAAACGTCTTGTTGCCAGACTCTTCTCCCGCAGAATCTTCCATCTGGGACAAGCTCAGCTGTGTTATATAATGCTCCCAAATCATGGAAGTGCTCAACCTCCCTTTATCTATCCTTTGCCATTCTGTCTGTGCCCGGAGAATGAGACCTGACATGATGGACATATCAATGGGAGGAAAAGGAGGAACTGTAAAAAGACAGGCGGCTAATTGAAGTTTGATGGAGGAATATGATGAAATGCGTACATCTTTAAGAGAGATGTGAGGAAACACGCATCTAGACAAAAGGTCTCGTAGGAACAAGCATCACATTGATCTACGCCACTCCGCCAGTGTAGCGACACAGCATTAGCCAACTTGTGCATTCACAATGTCAGATTCAATGTTTTTCAATCTTGTTCAAAACTGCGCCCCTTGTAAACAGTTTGTTGATTAAGCCTTGATGTCTGTAAATTTGCGCGTTGTGTGTTTCCAACCTGTAATGCAGTATAATGTGCTTAGTGCTACTGAGTGTAAGTGAGTGCTTGGCCATTCCCCAGAGAGTGATAGCAGCTGGATCAGACTAATCTAATACAGCCCCCGAGTCTGGGGAGCCATCCATTGCTTATCAGATCTCTCATTCAATAACAGTGAGCCATGCCAGCTTACGGAGTTATAAAAGGAATATATTCAAGTTTATTTTCCTTTGCCTTTTGTGTCTGATTTGTAACTGTGTGTGTGACTGTGTGTTGGTCGTGCAGACTCAATGGATGGCTGCTCCACAGACTGTAATGGAAACGGAGAGTGTGTGGCTGGACACTGTCACTGCTTCGCTGGATTCCTGGGTCCAGACTGTGCCAAAGGTAAGATGCGTTCTGATAAAGGATCAAAGGGGACATACCATGTAATACACACTTTTTCATTGTCAGTTCACTAACTTCTCTTGGTATCTTGGGTGCCTACCAATAATTTATCAAATTTGACTACTCTTCTTATGCCACATTAAGGCTCATTAGAATATACCACCACCCATCTTTCTCCACCAAGAGCTTGAGAATGACCTTTGCAGTTTTTCTCGCAAGCAAGACAGTGTAGTGTTTATTCAACATTGACTATGTACAAATGTTTTTGTAGAAACCAAAAGTGCAAGGGTAAACCTGAACATTAACATGTCGTCCCCATTAGTTGGTATGCTCTCAATACTAAGGCTGCACATTTAATGGAAATTGCATTATGGACTAGTGCAATAATCAAATCACGGGAAGCACAATATTTGTTGAAGGTTAATATGTGGTGAAATACAATTTTAAATGATGTATTGTGGAGCTGCGGTAATATCTACAGTAACCCTACAGATAGTATTCTAAAGAAGTAATGCTGCTAATTTTTCAATTTCATATTTGTAATGTGCCTCTACTGTGACATGTTTACATGCATCAATGTTCAAAAAGTGCTTTATTTTTCTCATACTGCCTGAACCTCTTCTCACCCTCTGTCTGAAACCAGAGACCAGTCTGTCCTGTAGCCATCACAATGTGTTGGAGCATAGCCAAGAGAAGCATGAGTGTTACAAACAAACAAAGGAGACCAATGGAGGTGTTTCATGCTTTTTACAAGCACACAGACCTATGGTAAACACCACAGGAAAACCCCAAAAAACATAACAAGGCCTCTTAAAACATATTTGTTTGGTGCAGATGCTTTAAAAAAATTGAAAGATGATCACGTTAATGATGCTTTTCAAGGATAATAACAATACTATTGCAAAAACGATCCATCCCTCCCATAACTTAAGACACAATATTAGTCAAAATGATCACAATTAGGTCTTAGTTTTCCTTATGATTCCTTATGATCACTTTATTGTCACTTTCTCTACAAACTTGTTACAGGTGTGATGATTCACAATGAAAAAGGACTATTTTCAGGCGTGCATAGGCCTTTAGTGCACTGGTAGGAATTGGAAACACCAGGACTAAGGGTGATGTGGTTTGATTTGTTCCAGAAGGACAGGGCATATAATAGGGACACGAGGAACAAGGGAAAGAAGACCCAATTAGGAAGCAGAAGTGGGTGTCAGCATCATCAAAAGTCTCAGTTCCATAAGGGAATAAAACGCAGACTTTTTAAACCAAAACGTGGATCTGCAGGCTTCCAAAAAGTCTTGTTGAAAAGTGTGGACACTAGGCGTAAGCGTAACAAAAGTTGTGCACTGTTAAACAAAACCTATTAGTGTGGATCTACCGTCAATGTAATGTGCATTTCCACACCACCACTCCCATTAACACACCTACCATCATGTATAATCACCACTCTGCATCCCCGACTTCATTTTTTTCATCAACCACCTACTTTTTTCCGTAATTTCGATTCCATTAGGCTGTTTTTCAGGTGCCGTTAAGCTACTGTCAATAAAACGTAACACTTCCTGCACATATGTTTCTCATTAAAAGCCTTCCGGGGCTCAGATGCAACTGCAGATGCTAATTTGAAACATTTACAGGAGGTGTTGACTCTTTTTGACAGCAACTGGTGGAAAAGGAATAGAGTTTTTTAATGGCACGGAGAAATAAGCTCTGGTAACAGAAAAATTAGTGTATTTATTGCGAATTAGTTCTTCCTTCCTTATGAGTCTTTCCTCTCCATTCTTTTTCATATTCGTTCCCCTCCTCTGTCCTCCTCTGTAAAATCATTGTAGTTGTATCTGTCTCATTGTGTAGAAACAGCTGATATGATATCACATTCTATGATTTATTTATGCTCATCATTTATTCATCCAACTCCTCTCATCCTCGCTCATTTGCCCGTTTCATAATATTCTCCCTGTTTGAAAAGTTAGACAGCGAGTTTTGGCAAAAAAAAAAGTGAAGTGTGAAATGTATTTCTGCGGGGTACAGCGTGTTAGATTTAACAAAAGGATCAAACAAACACGTAACACACACAAGAACGCACGGGGGTCTTCACTGCAAATTATCCCGAAAAAAGAAAAGAAACGGCGTTGGTTCTGCATTTTCTTTCTAATCCATTTGAAGTCAGGAGGAAGGAGGTGTGTGTGTGTGTGTGGGGGGGGGTGTTACTGTCAATGCGTCATCACGCGCTCACTTATTCTACCTGGCTGTTATTACCACACAGCTCTCCTTCTCTGCGTAGCTCCACTTCTCCAGCCTCATTCTATAAACCCCCACTAATGCTCTCCCTCCTAATCTGCCGTTTTCACGATTGTTTTCACGGCCTGTTCAGAGCAAGCGAGGTGACGTTGGGGGGGATTTTCTACAATTCCTGGGTTGCCGCGGTAGCCGGGGCTCAGGTGGTGCTTGAGTAAATTGAAACAGCGTGAGGGATAAGCTGTAATGTGTGTGTGTGTGTGTGCGCGTGTGTGAGAAAGAGAGGGAGAGACAGAGGATGCTTGAGGATTTGCTGAATCCGCGCACTCGGCGAGATAAGAGAGCGTAGCCCCACTCACGGTAGGTTACTGCGGTCTCCTGGCTAATATACTGCAGCACTCCGCTTGTGTGTGTGTGTGTGTGTGTGTGTGTGTGTGTGTGTGTGTGTGTGTGTGTGTGTGTGTGTGTGTGTGTGTGTGTGTGTGTGTGTGTGTGTGTTTGCGTGTGTGTACAACCCCAAATACGTGGCTGTAATCTGTGTTTGTTTCCCCCGTTGCAGATTCATGCCCCGTGTTGTGCAGCGGTAACGGCTTGTACGAGAAAGGAAGGTGTGTGTGCCTGGCAGGGTGGAAGGGGGCGGAGTGTAACGTGGAGGAAGGTCATTGCATCGACCCTACCTGCTCCAATCACGGCTCCTGCATCCAGGGTATCTGCATCTGTAGCCCCGCCTACAAGGGGGTTAACTGTGAACAAGGTAAGATGTGTCACTCTCTCACATGTCGAAATACTCACCTTTATTGTGTCACAACAAAGATGGCTCCACTTATTCAAATGAGTGACCTTGCTATTTTTAAGATAAGCATTTAATTCAAAGCGGCACTAATCGATATTTTGATATTGACGATGGATCAAATGACTGTGTGTAATTTGACAAGGGGCCCTCTTAGTGTCAGACCCACAGAGAATTATCGCCGACTCGGCAGACTCTACGGACTGTGTGGATCAAGTGAAGTGAAACCAGTCCAGGCAATTTCCATTTATTCACTCCAAGTTCACAAATAAGCCTTAAAGAGCTGTACAACACTGTCTATTCTTAGATCATCAATTCAAATAAGGAAAAACCCTCTGCAATATAATCTTCTTATAATACTGAAATACAGTTGTAAGTACTTCTATTTCATTATAATGCTTCGTGGAAATATTTTCCTATTATAAAGCATTACATAATTACTTTTAAGTTTTATTATACTTTGTAATTGCTGATCGCTCCCTTTTTTTATCAGTAAGAGCTGGCTCCGCCCCTTCTACAAACATCAAGTTCCCAAAGAAAATATAGATTTTGTGAATAGGGAGAATCCATGTGTCTTATTCCAATTATAAATTACAAATTGAGTTGATAAGACAAAAGCTGCTATATAACGTTTATGTAGCTTAAAATAACAGGAAATCAGTTTTCCATGAGTTTTCCAATACCAACAGCAGACTGGTTACATAGGAGCTTGTCAATACTAAGAGCTTTAAGAACATTTCCCCTGGGCCCATTTAATAACAGGTTTCCATACTAATCCCTTTTCCCCAGCTGGCCAATTATTGCAGCCTTAGTGCTGAATATTTTACAAAACCTATGTGATGTACATCCATTTCCTATAGGTAAATTGCACATCATCTACTTGTCAGTGTAATATATTTTACAGTGTTTGTCTCCGATTAAAATGCACATGAATCATACTGCAATCCTGAGATGTTTCTCATACAATTCATTGCTATCAAGACAGAAACACCCATAAATCCACAGAGGAATCAGATACAAACACACCTCTTATACATTCACATTTTGAAACAATACTTTCACATCAACTAAACATTTCAACAGACACAAAACAATTAAAATGAATAGTCATGATCATTTAGCTTTTCAAGTATACAATAATATATCATAAGCCTGCTAAAGAAAACTAAATCCAAATGTTTTCCAACTGATATTTATTTTTAATCGGTATATAAATAAGATGCTGCTCCATTTTACTAATAAAATAACAAATATAAAAATTAATTAAAATGAAATGAAATAGGTCATTTTGGAGAAACCAGCTTGAGTGCGCTAGAATTTGAAAATACACAACCAGAACAAATCTGCCACTTCCTTACAGAGCCCCTCCTCCAACACACACGAACGCGCACATGACCAATGAGGGCACGAGATAAGTTTGTGCCCCGATGGAAGGCTGACAGGCAGGTAGGCCATCCAGTTATTTTGGCCGGGCCGGCTCAGATGATTGGTCGTGCTTTTTACAGTACTACGGCTTCCACAGATGACATTTCTTTATGGATTTTTTGTCAAAGCACTTAAGATATTCATTACTATCGGGATGTTAAGAGCATTCCATGGAATATAACAAAAAGTGTATCTCGAGCCGGTTTCTCAAACGTACCTACCCCACCTTTAACAGAGGTATTACAGTTAGAAATGTGCAAGAATAATGTAAATTAAAATGTAATAATAATAATTTAAATACTAATACATTTCTATTTATTCTAACATAAGAAGTCAAGTAACAATGTGCACATTGTACTACAAAATGTAACATAAATATGTAAAAATGTTTCAATTACAAAATGTGATGTATAAGCAACAATTAAAAAATGAATAATGAAAAGGAAATTACTGCTCAATGGCCAGTGAAATGCAGTAATAATTCTAAGTGTTATTGGTATTCCACGGTTCAATAATTGTAAAGGTCACACTGCTTGAACATGCTCAGACATCCGTGGGGGGTTTGCATCTTTGTGACCTTTTTCATTCCAGATGAGTTTGCACCCCTGAATGTAAATAATGTAATACAATTAAAACCAACAATTAAACCCTGAAGTAAAGTAAACTAAAGTAAAAAGGTCCCTTTGGGTAGATAAAAGGAATATAAATGATATAGGTAGCTGGGTCACCTTACAGTCAGACAGGAAGCCAGCCCTAGGCCTAAATCACATCCTACCCTTTTAAAGCCAAGCAATAAATTAGCAAAAACAAGTAAACAAAGCTGTGCTCTCTGACTCCATTATGATGGTTCACTTGATGATTAACTGAAAACAAAGCTGTCCCAAACCCCGCCCCGCTGCCCCCCCAACCTCCGCCTGTAGAGACCCAATCAGCTGTTTGACCTTGAGCGTCTGAGCTGAGCTTGAGCTGGACTCTGCTGAGCTTTGACTTGGTGCTCAGAGCTGTAATTACACACACTAGCGCTGCGTCGCGAGGACCACCATCACACACACACACACACACACACACACACACACACACACACACACACACACACACACACACACACACACACACACACACACACACACACACACACACACACACACACACACACACACACACACACACACACACACACACACAACCCATTTCAGCCCTTATCAAAGCCTCAGTTCTAAGTGTCCTATGAAGTGTAATGTTGTGGAACAGATACAGGGATTGTAGCGAGGGTGGTTAACTCCTGGATGGGATGCAAAGAACACTGCTTTCATACTCGGTGAGCTGATGATTATAATGAGGCCGGCGCCCCCCCACTAACCCCCCTTCACTCCAAACCCGCCCTTTCCCTCCCTCCCTCCCCAAAACCTCTGACTCATTCAGTTTTTTCTCTTTCCGTCCTCTCCCCCGCTCTGCAGTAGACTGCGCAGACCCTCAATGTGGCGGTCATGGCGTGTGTGTGCGCGGGGAGTGTGTGTGCGGGGCGGGCTGGGCAGGAGTGAGCTGTGACGACCCGCTGCCAGCCTGTCAGGAGCAGTGCTCGGGACATGGCACCTATCTCCCCGAGTCAGACACCTGCGCCTGCCAGCCAAACTGGACCGGACCCGACTGCTACACCGGTAAGACCTGAGGATTACTGTCAGCTGCTTCTGGCCAAAAAATACATAAAACCTTTGGGGCTCAAATTTTGATCCGCAAAAAGAAATTGAGTTGCCAAACCCAAAAGACCATTTACAGAAAATACTTGTTTTATTTATCATATCACAACATTTAAACAAACGATGTGAGTGTGGAGGACTGTCTGAATAAGAAGAAAGGGATATAGACAGTTTGGGCTAGCCACACCAGCGGCCGTAAGACCGAGAAGAGGTAAAAGTAGAGCTGTTCAGAGATTGAATGTTTAAAGACAACTGGATACAGCGTTGAAGGTGGGCTTGGTTCAATTATATGAAAGGTGCCAAATGGCCTGACTGTAAATACAAACAGTACAGTACCTTGATCACATGAAGACTTGGGCTCAAAGAGCATGTGCACTTGCATTTTCCTAAAGCCCCACCTCTAATCTGCTGCGTCATAGCCAGGAATCGGCCAACTCAAATCAACGGAGCAGGTAAATAACTTAGCTTTAAGAGATTTTTGCAACTTTTAGGACCTAATGATTTAAATTAGGGTTATCCAGGTGTTCATACTGTAAAGTTGATCGCCTTGGGAATGGGAATTTTTTTTGTTGACCCAATTTAAGTCATTGAATGAGGTTTGGTAGCGCCATTTGGCCACTACATATGTCACTTCCTGGGGGCTAGTCACAGCTTTATAAACACAATGCATAAACTGTACCTACAAAAGAAGTCATGAAAATCTCCATCCTCAAACTAAAATTAAATAGGCGCAAAATGAAGAGCAACATAACCCAAACCAAGGTCGACTGAGGACTCCTTGGTCATGCAGCAAAAAGGGTGAGAAGGCTTTCTTCTTCTTCAAACTTACTTACATCTATGAGATAAGAGCACATCTGGAACACCTGAGGAAAGAGGACAGGGGAGAGAACTCAAAAAGGGAGGTGCGTAATATACACCCGTGGAAAGAAAACATTAAGAATTGTCAGCGCAGATCTCTAGTTTCCTCTAGTTTTCTTGCAGCGAGTGGGTCTTGATACTATTTTCTGGGGATTTGATAGACATGAGAGAGGAATATGGATTGGAGCCACTGTGTGTGTGTGTGTGTGTGTGTGTGTGTGTGTGTGTGTGTGTGTGTGTGTGTGTGTGTGTGTGTGTGTGTGTGTGTGTGTGTGTGTGTGTGTGTGTGTGTGTGTGTGTGTGTGTGTGTGTGTGTGTGTGTGTGTGTGTGTGTGTGTGTGTGTGTGTATGTGTGTTTTTGCATGTGTGTTTCACACTCTCTTCATGCTGGTGCTAAATTAGATTCCCCCTCATGACTATGAAGGCAGCACTCTGGTTACCCACCCCCCCTCCCCTCTTGCAACAGCACACTCACTTAACCGTACTCCTGTAACATACATATACGTACTGTATACGCACACACACCTACACACACATATCCCCCTTCAGCTAAAAGAAGGAACAAATCAAGATTGTAGTTTAGCTTGAAGGCCTTTCAGAGACTAGCTTGAAGGCCTTTCAGAGACTCTGAGAAGCGTTCAGCGTGGCATTTGAAAGCTGGTTTATTGCAGCCCCTTTTACCCGCGCGCCGCGTTTAAGTCAGAGCGCGGCTGTTAGACATCGTGGTAAAAGATTCTTTAAATCTACAGTACAACCACCTGAACTTTCTCTGCTCTCCGCTTGCTTAACTAAACAACCACTTGCGAGTGAAGAAAACAAGAGTTAGCCATTGTAATGAGAAGAGGACTATATAGAATGCAGTCAGAGAGAAAGAGTCCTTGTCCTTGTAAACTGACAGAGGGAGAGGAAAGTAGCCATTATAGCTCTGACTTACCCTTTCCATCACACCAGCTTAACTGTAGTGTTGCAAAGGACCTGTCCCACCATGCACACGGGTGATTTGAAGGCAATTGGCATTCACTTCTGCTCTCAGGTGTATGCAGGCCTCCTTATAGCCGATGATAATGATAGACCGTGGCTGAATATCCAAGATATGAGCGGCCTCCCTCTACCTGCCGGGCTTTTAATCAAAAAAGACCCCTCGATTCTACCTCTTGGTCTTGTTGAAGCATAGCTAAGCTAATGTAATTCTAATAGAGAGCTGAAAAACTCTCCAACTTTAATCCACTTCTTTACTCCCCTCTCCATGCTATGTGTATTTAAATTGAAATAAGTTTTTATTGCAGCCGGATAAGTAGTCTTTGTGTGCCTCCAGCAGTTTTGCTCTCTTTACTGATGGATGAAGCTTCTGCTGCAAGAGAGAGAGAACGTGAGATATTGAGGACAGAAGAGAGACAAAAAGAAATCATTTTTGGGATGTAGCAAAAGCGAGAAAGGGATACTGGAAACAGAATGCTGACAAAAAGAAAGATGGAGAGATGTAGGAAAAGAGAGGGTATTAACATAGCCTCCAAATCTGATCAAAATGTCAGAGAAGAATAATAGGGCTGAATTGGAGTCCCTGTAGTTTAAATGTGCGGTGCAAATAAGAATCATTTGCCTGTTATTATGAGTCTATTCACTCTTCATCTCCTTCAGGGGGCTCAGCTATTAGAGGTGGGAAGATTACGTATAGTGAGAGAGTAGACCTTTTAGTCTCTGAGGTTATCCTCTCACCTATATCCGAACGCTCGCCCCCCAATTTAGAATTATTCTGCTCTCCTCGTCTCCCCTGTGCCTCTTTTTTTCTACCTTCCAACACTCGATTCCTCCATCTGCTCCCCTCCTTCTCATTTACCCTCCTTCTAACACTTGTTTTTTCTCACGCGTACCCCCCACCCACCTGTTCTGCAGAGCTGTGCCCGGTGCCATGTGGCAGCCATGGCGTCTGCTCGGAGGGCCAGTGCCAGTGTGAGGAGGGTTGGATCGGCGCTGCGTGCGACCAGAGAGCGTGCCACCCCCGCTGCGAGGAGCACGGCCAGTGCCACGACGGGACCTGCATCTGCCAGCCGGGCTGGGAGGGGGAGCACTGCTACATCGGTGAGCTGTGTGTGTGTGTGTGTGTGTGTGTGTGTGTGTGTGTGTGTGTGTGTGTGTGTGTGTGTGTGTGTGTGTGTGTGTGTGTGTGTGTGTGTGTGTGTGTGTGTGTGTGTGTGTGTGTGTGTGTGTGTGTGTGTGTGTGTGTGTGTGTGTGTGTGTGTGTGTGTGTGTGTGTGTGTGTGTGTGTGTGTGTGTGTGTGTGTGTGTGTGTGTGGCATTATTCCTTGTGATATTTTGATTAGTATGATTAACAGCTAAACAAAGTGTTTGCATTCCCTTATCCAATTCTCACTTGTTTTCCCTTACAGTTACTCATGATTTGGACGTTGTTGTGAAAGGTAATATATTCTTATTACAATTAATATATTGTAACTTTCATCTTTTTTGTCGTACTATGTGCCTATTTTAATTGTATATTTTTTTCTTTAATCTATTTTATTTTTATTTCAAATGATGTTTCTATTAATTACTTTAATTTCTTTCATTTATATTATAATGTTTTATTGTATTTTAATTATTTGTATTGAATTTTTTTATCTTTTTAATACATTTATTATTCTATTTCACTTTATTTTATCTTTTTATTTGAATCTCTTTTACCATAATTTCACTTATTTTGTTTTAAATATTTTTTGTTTCAATGCATCCTTTTATTTCATTTTATTTATCTTTTAAATGCACATTTTTGCTTTAATTTCACGTTTATACATGTATACTGTACACATTTTTATTTTATTACATTTAATTTAACCTCTTTTAACTTGTTTACATAAGAATTGTTTATAGATTTAATTTCCTTTTTTTCATAGCACATTGTTCCTACTTCTTACGTTTATATGAATATTTTAATTCTATTTTTTTTCCAATTGATCTTTTTTTCCTTTCACTCTCAAGTGGAGCAACTGTCACAGAACACTATTTCCCCCTGGGAAAAATAGAGATGTTTTTGGATTCTGATTCCAATTGTCACTTTGTGCACCTCAAACATGCCCACACATGCTAAAAAACCCTTATTTTTCTGTGTGTGTGTGTGTGTGTGTGTGTGTGTGTGTGTGTGTGTGTGTGTGTGTGTGTGTGTGTGTGTGTGTGTGTGTGTGTGTGTGTGTGTGTGTGTGTGTGTGTGTGTGTGTGTGTGTGTGTGTGTGTGTGTGTGTGTGTGTGTGTGTGTGTGTGTGTGTCTATCTGCACGTGGGACACCCCTCTCTCAGACGGATGCCCCGGGCTGTGCAGCGGGCACGGGCGCTGCACCCTGGAGCAGAGCGGCTGGCGCTGCGTCTGCCAGGCGGGATGGAGTGGGCCTGGATGCAGCGTTGTCATGGAAACTGACTGCAGTGATGGAACAGACAACGACGGAGGTGACATTCCAACTCCATCCTTCATTTTCTATCTCTTCTTCTCTTTTCTCACCTCTTTCATTTCTGTCTCTGTGGCACGTTGTCCGCTCCGTTTTACTTCCTCCTTTTTCTCCTGCTGGAAAATCTTTGTTTTCCTGTCCCAGTCCTGCTGAGACTCCCGTAGAGTCCCGCTGGTCATTATTGCATTGAATCTGAATTTGTGTGTGTGTTCTTCTTCGTATCACAGCTAAATGTCTAATATGCAAGGGATAAAAAGGCACTCAGAGAAAAATCTTTCTCAAGTCCTAATACAGCAACCCATGCAGAAAAGAGCTCTCTGGTTAGGGGCTGTTTGTTGACAGGTGAGAGGTGTGTGTCACTCAGCTTCAGAGCAGGGTTGTTCTTTTCAGGTAAGGATTCAGGGAAGGAGCATTTCAGCGGGAGCGCAATCTCTACCCATTTCCATAATCGTCTCCCTATTTTAGTCCCTTCTTAGTAGGTTTCCCAACACTTTTTTTGAGAACATACGTTCCTTTCACCTGTGCCAGTTCATTTTGAAACATCAAATATCCATTCTAGACATGCCTGTTAAGCAGGTTGTAATCCATCATTGCAAACAAGGCAGTGTCTCTTCTGTGTGGAGGAAAAGCTCCCCGCTTGTTGTGCATGGTTCCATGTTTTTATGAGGCATGGCGTTTGAGTCAGTGCACACAGTAGCGGGAAACCTCAAACGCCTAACACACTTTTTGTAGTCCTTTTTTGGGCGGCTGAAAGCAACAATGTAACCTTCACATTGTTTACCAAAGCTGCATGACTGACTGAGTCAACACTTCAGAAAGTCAGTCAGATGGCTGCTCAAAACATGAAATACAGGTTTTCACTCTGCCTGATTATAAACTCAATGTGTTGTAGTGCGGCTAAATAAAAGAAACAAGTCACAACAAGTCACAGCGGGACTGCGGTCTGCCAGCAGTGTAGGCACTGATGGTTTTCTCGTATTTAATTTATGGATTAAGTCATTGTTCTGATTTTATTTGGTTATCAAAAGATATTTCATATGATAGGGTAAAAAATAGGGGCAACTTTGACTCATCTCTTAATGTTTTTGTGTCAGAAAGGGTTATTTAATCTAGTTGTTCAAAAGAAAAAAGATCACTACTTTCATTGAATTTTGTTTGATTTAAATCAATAGATATGCTACCATTGAAAAAAAAGGAAATAGTTTAAAAACCGATTCATGTTTGTGACAATCCTTCAAGATATGTTCTCAACTAGACTCAAATCATTTAGGATTTAGGTGTTGAATTTTGGGTTATGCTTTACAATCTTGCAGGGAGTTCAATATGAACAGGGATACAATTGATCAATGTTCGATATCAGGAGAAGTAAAGTCTTGTAGTCATTCTGAGGCTGCGAGATCTGTAGGAAGTCAATGCACTCGTTTTTGAAAAACAAACGGGATTTGAATCCCTGCGCTTTGGAGATCCTTGTTTGAGATTGTATTACCTTTGAACAGAGCCAGGCTAATCATTTCCCCTGATTTAAGTGCTAAGCTAAGCTAAGCTAACGGCTAGCTGTAGACTTACATTGAATGGACAGATATGATAGCAATATTGATCTTCTCACCCATATCTGCAAAAAAAACAAATATGACTATTTCGCAAAAAGTCTGCTGTTACTTTGAAAGTCTCGCGCATGGCCGGGTGATGTTTGTTGAATTGTGGGAAATGTAGGATCCTGTTTTTATGTAGTTTAACCAACATTTGGACTAAAAGTCAGGATATCTCACCCTCTGCTGCTTCCTTTAACTTATTTTTTTTAATGTGTCTTTTTCTTATCACACACGTTCCACATTATGCAACTAAATGCCTTGACTGTCCCTTTAAATAAAAACTGTTTATTTCTCTCTCTGAATGAGCCGGGAGGTTTAGGTGGAGAGAGGGTGGAGGAAGTGACACGTTTCTCTCTGCATTACCGTAAATGGTGCTATCTGCAAAAAAGCCCTGTATGACATTATCAGGTTTTTATAATGCCATATGAATATTGATGAGGCGTCCGTACCGTATGTATCAAACCGTTGAGTTTAGGAATGATTACGCTGGAGAAAGACTCACTAACAAAGCCTCATGGAGACCACTTACACTTCTCTTATCTTTCTATCCTTGCACCTCTCTGCACAGCTTGAGAAACCATAATTTTTTAGCACACAATTCAGCCATCGCCCCTTAATTGGCAGATATTCCGTAGGCTCTCATAGCCTTCTCTCGCTGCAATCTTTTTGTCTCTGAAGATAGACAGAGATGGAAAGATGCTATCACAAGTAATCAGAGAATAAAGAGGAACTTTGAAGAGAGAGTTCCAATTATTCCGCCTGGATGGGAGAGCCGAGCGCTCGTATTGTTCTTCCACAAAAACATCCTTTTCTACACACACACACACACACACACACACACACACACACACACACACACACACACACACACACACACACACACACACACACACACACACACACACACACACACACACACACACACACACACACACACACACACACAGTGAAATCATACATATTTATATTACACATGTTCAAAATCCACATTCACTGCACTTCCCTGTATCTAACGGGTAAACAAAAATGCCCGCATAATAGGCAACACACGTGTGTAATGAAAATGATATTAGAATTTCAATTATTGCCGTGCTTTCAAGTTGAAGTAGGGAGTCTTATGGAAATCAACCATTGTAGTAGGCTAGCTTTCTACGAGGACATAATAGAGTATTGTTGGCCTTTCGCTCTCTGCTCCGTGGCCAGATGCATTTAAATGTCACCACTGCTTCCTGCCTTTTCAGGAGCACACTTGAAATAGGAAACACAAATGCCATCCCGGCTCCTATTACCTGCCGCCTTGGTTTGCCTCGGCGGCTCATTGTTTACGCCGGACTTTTACGGATCACATTGGAATAATACCCGTCTGATTCATAACAATAGATGCTATAATTGTACACTGATGGTCCCCGTATTGAATCTTATTTGATTGACACTCGTGATAATGGCGATACATGCACACTTCATTGTTGTAGATGACTTCCTCTCAGGCCAGCAGAATTATTTCTTGGCAGGGTTTATGGTTTTTTATGTCTTTTCACTGCATATATATACAGTACCTTGGCCTTTAGAATAGAAATGTGTTCTCAGCACTTTAGTCACTTAATTCTATTAAAGCCTTTATAAAGTACGCACAATAAAGATCTCGCCTGTATTGACTCTGTAAATCCCCCCCTCCTCACATTCTATAAATATTTTAAAGTGTTTCATGCATTTTTAAACCTCCCTTGTAATTTCAGATGGCCTCATGGACTGCGTGGACCCTGATTGTTGCGAGCAGCTGAGTTGCGGCTCGGACCCTCTGTGCCACGGCTCCACGGACCCCTTGGCCCTGCTGCAGCAGAGCCCGTTGACCCCCGCCGTACCCCCCTCGCCCGCCGGCACACACATGCACAGCTTCTACCGCCGCATACGCTTCCTCCTCGGCAAATCGGCCACACACACTCTCCCTGGAGACGTGCCCTTTGATACCAGGTATGTGCTCTTGTTTGCCCGGGTCTGCGTTTGCATGCTTTTTGTATTTGTTTTCCTCCATGCCCTTCAGATGTCCTCCTATATAGCATGTAAAGCCATGAGTAGTAGATAATGAAGCAAATACATCTGTGTTAATGCATTGAATCGTCCATTTTTCCCTGTTATTTGTTTAATGATAGCGTGTGCGTTTGCATGTAAATGAGGCATTTTTTCCCCCCCCGTGTTTATACGCCTGTGCACACATATCAGCGATCGCGTTCCCATGGAGATTAGCAGTCACATGGCAGCGCAGCGTCCTCCCAAGTATCACTGTCAAGCCACCACAACTGCATTTGCTTGTTACACACTAATGTGTCATTCAGTTACAACAGTCTTTAAGGTGTCCCCATTAATTTTTCAGCGCTGCAATATGAGAGAGAAATACATATCGCCGGCAACAGGATGACCTAGAAAGTTTGGAAAAAACAAGCAGCAATGCCTCTGTGAAAAATGGCAAAGTGCATTTTTTTCCCCCCTCTTCGGTTCACTTGTCGAATAAACAAATACATTAATTATGTGGCAGGTTCTTCAGAGGGGAAATCGATGGCAGCTTTCAGCACAGGGGTAACAAACGGGGCGATGCAGCCACCCGGAGAAACCTCGCCATACTTCATTTATCCCTCTTCCCTGAGTAACAGATAGGCTCCATCAATGCGTGCAACACATGTGTCCGTCCTAATCTGTCTTCCTTTGACCAGTTCTGCGATTTAAGCAGTGTATCTCACCCTGCAAAACAAGATGAATATTTCAAAAATAGTGACTGATAGTTTAGGGTCTATTTAAAGAGCTTTAATGCTGCAGGTAACACTGTCACTGTGTGATATAAACATGATGTGGACGTTGGGTTTTTTTTATATGACAGGTTGTTGAAAGGTTTTACTGTGGGTGAAGCTATATTTATGGCCCTTGTATCCTGGCAATCTCTGGCAGATTTCTCTGTAAAGGAGGGAATTGTAGCGAGCAGAATAATTGCAGTTGCTTTTCTCTTCAGGCACAAGGTCGTCCGGCACAATATGGCTCTCTGCAAACAATCATTACATTCTCCATCATTGTAAACCATTCATGTCTTCTCTTTTCATTGTGTAACCCTCTCTGCTCCCCTTTGTTTATCCAGTCGGGTAGCTGTGATTCGAGGCAGCGTGGCGTTGCAGGACGGCTCTCCTCTGGTTGGCGTCAACATCACCTTCCCGCAGCATCCAGAGTACGGTTACACCATCAGCAGGCAGGATGGGAGGTACAGGAATCCAGTTACAAAATCCTCAAAATCCACTTTTTGTTATTCCCCGTAATCCTTCAATCTTATTGTCTTACTGTCTTCTACCTTTAGTTTCGACCTGGTTACCTTGGGCGCCATGGCCATGACCTTGATGTTCCAGCGGCCCCCCTTTCTGCCACAAACACGCACCATTTGGACGCCAAACAACAACTTCCTGGTTCTGGATCAGGTGACCATGTCCAGGGAAGAAGCTCCGCCTCCCAAATGTGACATCAGGACCGTTTTGAGTCCCTACCCGCTGGTGCTGCCATACCCGCTCCCCAGATACATGGGAGCGTGTGCAGAGAAGGGGCCCGCAGTGCCCGAGCTACAGGTATGACACCACAAAACTCCATCGAAAGCCTCTCAGGAAAATAAATTATAGTTGATGACTCATTTCCATTCAGGAATCAGGAAGTTGTTGCAATTTGTCAATCAATTGTCAATCAATTCTGAAATCGTTTTTGGAAACAAAGTTTTACCCATTGCTCTGCTGAACAGATTTATTTAAAAAAACGTGTCCCATATCCTAGTGGTTAGCGTACTTACCACATGCGAGCAGTGCCCGGTTCGATTCCTGGCATGGCTAACTCTCTAATCCGTGTCTCTCTCCCAAATGTTCCTGTTTCTCTCAACTATCGTTATTAAATAAAGGCATACAATTCCTGCAATTAATAATATTTAAAAGAGAGAAAACCTAGTTCTAAAAATGTAATGTAACAAAAATGGTTGCACATTAGTCGTATTCTGCACATTTCTTATACTATCTACATACATCTTATAAGAGTATAATACGTATAATATCAGTTCAAATAAGTGCTTAAACATGCAGTAGTTAACATTGCAGGAAAGCAACATATTAGTACTTTGTCAGGCTTAATATGTATAGGCTACCCCCAAAGCTTTTTTCTTATTCAAAATAAGACCGTAACCTAAAGCATTCTTTAATGTTTAAATAAAGCCTTATTAGTTTGTCTGTCTGTGTCTCCTATTAATATCTAATAATACAAATAATACATTTCAATAACATGCTTTAACCACCAGGTGTCCCTTTCTGTCAGCTGTGCACCGTTATGGTGTAAATATACCAACGTACTGATTGGATCAAATATAAAAGTCAGCCGAATTAGTATTGATACTGCTAGGAGACTTACAGTATATTGTGAAGAGAAATTGAAGATTTTGTTTAATTGCTGATATATTTATGATCCACGTCACATATTCAGTTTCGGCGGCAATTCTTCCTGTTTGTCTAGAAGTCTTCTCACCAGGGCTCTATAAATAGCGAACTACGGCAGATATAAAATATTTAATGCAGCCGAACCGTGTATTACAATGCCGTTATGTGATGACCTCCAAAGAGAGAAGCAACCAAACTCGGAATAGAAAGTATTATTTTATTTTTAAAAAATGTTTTCGGATTTCACATCAACAGGAAGTCCGGTTAACTAAAATGTCCATGCGGAACAATACCCAAACCCATAGATCCGTGGGTGAATAATAATCACCACATTACAAACATCCCTTCACATTTACATTTTAATTTACATTAAAGTATTTCGTGAGGCCTTCTAAAATGTTTTTAAATGTAATTAGGGTTGTAGTTGAAGAGTTTGTAACGGACAACGGCATTAATACATTAATGTAGCCTTTGTTTCTGCTAAAAGAGGTGTCGACCAGCTGGGGCAACCAGAAAATCGGCGAAATCGAGTGTGACTATTACAAAATAAATAATTATTATATTAATATTGATAACAACCGACCGTCGGGGAGCGTTCTCGTGGCGTCTATTATCAACGCTATGGGAGGTCTATGAAGGTCTATGGGACGCCCTGCCCGTTGAAAACTGACTTCCAAGGGGTACCCTGTCCGTAATAGAGTGACGGGGAGGGGCCCTGACCGTCCGTCAACGTGTGACGGGTTGGGAGTGAGAACGTGTTGCTTATTTACGTCAGTACAAATGCAACAAAAATAATCACAGGGCCAGTGATAACCAATCCCACTTCAACAGCAGTTGGGAGATTCAGGATCTTTAGTTAAGTTTTAGAAAGCTGCAGCGTTTAAACATGGATAAACTGAAGGCTACTCTTTACATTCACTACTGTCATTTTACCTATTCATTTCCGCCTTGCTCGGATCGCCAACACCTGTCTCCTCAGAGCGCATCCACCCGCCCACACCTATCTCCTAACACCATGTTTCTATCCAAACATTTTAATGTGAATTATCTCATTAGAAAAGTTGGATTGGAAGCAACAACCCCAGCATAGCTTTCTATAGAGCTGTCAAACACATTGCTGCAGCCCGGGGGAGACACAACGCTAAAAATAAAGAGACCCATTATCAGCACCTCTCTGTCATCTTCTCGCTTCAGAAGCAACAAACACCTTCTTACATGAGCTGAAAGAGAAGTAATTGCAGCAGTGAGATCTAAACTCTTCTTTTTTTTTCTGTCGTTGGATCCTTGCAGCCCAGGTAGACACTTTATTTACCCAGCCAATGGGAACGCAATACTTCACTACTTCACATTGGCTTTATATTCCCTTGATTATGGAATCCGACGACTAGGCAAAATGACTGCTGTCAGCTCAAATGATCGCGATCAGGCGATTATCTATAAGTTACAACAGGCCCATACAATCAAGAAACAAGTTACAAGATTTAGGAAAACTGGGTAATAACCATTATCTTTGGACTGAAATTGCTATAGTGATTTGATATTGGAGGGATTGATCATCATGCACATTTTTTCACATTATCATTATAACATTTTTTAATAAAATATCAAGGCAAGTGTATTTGTATAGCACCTTTCAACACAAGGCAATTCAAGGTGCTATCCAAAAATGAAAAAGATTGGGAGCATTTAGAAAAGGTGCAGCAGAATCACTTTATAAAGTACCATCTACAAATATTTGAAAAAAGTCAGTTAACATTAAACAAGCAAATATAGAGTAATATAGGTATAAAATACATGAATCAGAGTTACAGTGCAGTGTTAGATACTCCTTTCACTGCCCAAAATATCTCTTCAACACCACAAAATTCATTCAGGATGGGATTTCAACACATATTTAGCATTTGAATATTACACTGTTGCGATTTCTATAGAATTGTACTTATTGTGCAGCTCTAATATGAAACATAACAAAGCACTGCTTCCTGTGTATAGATGACAGGCAGTAAGAACTCAATTTGTTACAGCTGAGCAGCAAACCAACCTGCTCTCACAGGATGTTGCAAATTTAGCTCCATTTGCATCATGCAAATAAGGAGAAATGAGCAAAATGCAAATGTGTACTGCATCCATATACTTCCCCACCAAAAAGGGAAATCAGGTGGATGAAAGTCGGTGTGGAGGTCAGACTGGTGATTATACATTTAACCTCAGACGTGACTCCAGTTTTTTTTTTTTTACCAAAACCTAATCCTGACCTAATTTCAGTTCCAACTCAATATCTCGGAACACAGAGAGTTGTTTATTTATTTCCCGGACACATGATAGATTGCAAAAAAAAGTCATATCCAACGGTCATGCGATCCTTTTGAGGAAGGAGAACAAGATGTTTTTTTGCTTCTAAATAATGTCATTCACATCCACAACACGCCACCTCACAAGTTAATTTAATAGAATCAGATGAGATGAACAGATTGTCAAAATGAAGGAACATTTTATCCTCGTGACAAATAACACCTCAGCCAGGACAAACAGGAGGCAACAAAGTAAATTGAAAGAACAGTACTTAGTATTCCAGGGGAGCTTAGAAACACCCACTGTGTTCACCTCTCTTAAGAGAGGGAATCAAAGCCTTTTTAGACGCGGGATGAAAGTGTGTGTGAGGCAGTCGTCTCCGAGTTAATTTGATTTAAGGTAATCACTGATTAAAACAGTATCTGATTAAGCCAAGAGAAATGTTGGAGCAGATGAATAATTGTGCGCTTCTGCAGCAGATTCAATGTGTGTCTGAGAGATTAGCTTGGCTTTTTATTTGTTAGTCTCTAAGGTATAAATATCTACGGAGCCCTGGAGGGTTCATAGAGAGAAAAAATAAATAAAACGAGGCCACGTTTTATTAATTTGTGCGCACAAGATGTCATTTGTGCACACGACATGTCATTCGTGCGCACAAGATGTCATTCGTGGCCTCAATTTAAATAAAACGAGGCCACGTTTTATTAATTTGTGCACACGATATACTTTCTCGTTCGCACAAGATAGTTACCGGTGCACCAAGTAGGAAGTGGAGCGCACAGGAGACAACCGTTTCATTGCAGACTGTTATGTGTATGCGGGGAAATGGCAGTGCATACTGCATACATTATTTGAGATATATTTCAAACTCAGACTTCATTTTAGGGACATTTCGGCCAGATGTGATGTGCTATTTGTTTAAGCACCGGATTCGCAAAACAGGAGAGTTCAAATTACCCTATTTGTGTTCTGTGAAAGTGAAAAGGACATGACATTGTTTTTGTTAATTTTGTTGCAGTTGTATATGTCTTAAATGTAATTTAGGTTAACTTTCTGTTTTATTTAGATGCTTTTATTTTGATGGTGAGTTTACCCTGTTGACAGGAAGTTGTTGTTGCTATGGTAACGTGAAATGCTACATGATGTGTTTGTGCTCTGCTCAGCTCTGTGTGGATGTGTGTGTTTGGTATATGTGTGTGTCCGACGACACCGGCATTTGTTTTCAAATTACCATGAACAGTAATTTAAACACATCTCCATATGTGTGTTCCCAAGTGAAAGAAGTTTGTTTAATCTTAATCTCGATGTAGGCTAGTGCTAAATACTGTCGGAGTGCACCGTAACGAACGCCACTATCATAATATCTTCTGAAAACAAAAGCCCACACACACACACACACACACACACACACACACACACACACACACACACACACACACACACACACACACACACACACACACACACACACACACACACACACACACACACACACACCCACACACACACACACACACACACACCCTGGCGACCAGACATCTTCATAAAACTAATAATATGGCGTAATAATCGGGCAGTTTGATGTGCCTAACCATAACAAAGTGCGCACAAATTAATAAAGCGTGGCCTCGTTTTATTTAAATGGAGGCCACGAATTACATCTTGTGCGCACAAATTAATAAAACGTGGCCTCGTTTTTTTCTCTCTATGAACCCTCCAGGGCTCCGTAAATATCAGCTAAATCCAACAACACCTTTAATTGAAATAAAAAGACGTTATGTTCTTTATGAAAAGGTTCTCTATATTTATTGTTGTTACATAGCTAACACGTGCTTGCTGTTCTCTTTGCACCTGACTGTGAGCTATTTCATCCTGTACCTACCAAAAGACCTAATTATGTCAGCTCAAAAAACAAATACACATTTCATTTATCCTCTCATTTCTTCACTGTCCGTCTCCTGCAATCTAACTCTGTTCCCTTCTTGTTTTCCCCAGGCGGTGCAGGATGAAGTTTCGATCCCCGGGGCTTTTTTGAAGCTGAACTATTTGAGCACCCGTGCTGCAGGCTACCTCTCTCTGCTGAGAATCCTCCTCACCCCTCCCTCCCTGCTGTCCCCCGTCTCCCCACTGGGCGGTCTGTCCAAGGTGCATGTCCGCGCCTCGGTCCAGGGCAGGATGTACCAGCGCTGGTACCCCCGCGGGGCCCGGCCTGGTCCACAGGCTGGTGTGGAACAAGACGGACGTTTATGGACAGGAGGTCTGGGGCCTCACTTATGCTACTGGTAAGTAGAATATAATATACAAAAAGCCTTTGTTTATTTTAAATCAGAGGGCCATAGAGCTTTTTAGCACTTCCCGGTTGCCTTGTCTGGAAGTCAATAGTTATTTCAGGAGTCTTAAAAAAGGCAGTTTCTAACAATTGAATAAATAAGACAACGCCTTTTGCTTAGCGATGGTGACATACAGTCATGTGACCGTGATGTAGTTTGTTTTTTATGCAATATTCCCAAATCGGATGGAAAAATCCCTCTGGCTTTGTTCGACCAGAAATACATCATCCCTGCATCACTCTATTAGCAAACATTTAGGGCGTCCTCAAGGTTTAGGACACTGACAATGTACATCAAAGGGCCCTTTTTTTCTCTCTCCTTTTTATATTTCTCATCAAACAAACAGGACTTAATGTGTTCATAACTAATTGCTGAGGTTTAGAGGTGCTAATAGGCAGATTAGCAAACTTTGAAAAGAGGGTGTTTTCTCTTGTTACAGTCTGTATGCTAAGCTAAGCTAATATTCTTCTTCTTGCTGATTGCACTAACAAGAGTGCTGTCAATCTTCTTTGAATTACCAACAATTATCACATTGCTTGGTTTCCCCCAATAAACCATAGTATACACCCCATTTCGGTGTAAATATCGGCCTATTAATAATACTGTTAATACATTTGAAAATAGCTCATGTGCTGTCATTTGCGATCTCTTTAATGTGCATGCATAAATCACCATGATTATTCGCAGGACTGTAGGAGCAGGTTCTTGGCACTAGCCTCAGGAAGGCTAAATAACAACAACATAAGGCTGCTGTTTCAAAATCTGAGAATACATTTAATAATCAGAGCACTCATGAAAGACCGTAGTACTATCAGAGCAATACATATATTTGGAATGTATGAGTGATTCCCTGTTAAATCAGCAAGAGGCAGCACGTCTATCTCACTCTCGTCGAGAATGGAATGGTAAATTGGCGAGAATGGATTTAAAGACAAAATATCTATTTACAACCTCGAAAAGCTGTCTTTTAGGCTTTCTGTCTGTGTCTTTCTGTTTGTTATCTATCTCGTCCACTCTGTTCCAGTATGGACTGTGCCGCCCCTACACACAACAAAAACACAACTTCATACTATCCAAGCGTTGACCAATCAGATTTGACTATGTAAATTCTTATTCAGGGACACCACGAAACAAGAATAAACCAAATAAGCCCACCTTCTAAAGTATTTAACTACTCCTTTAAAGCAGTGCTTGTGTTTCTTTATGATAATGGATTTGTACAGCTTAGTCTCGTTGGTATCGTATCGCCAGGCATTCAATTGCTGAGCGATACAGTGAAATGTCTTCCACTTAGATTGGATGCAAACCAAGTAAATGAATAGAAAATACAGTGTACTGTACCACTCTTACACTCTTTGATATTAGACGTTTTGTGTCATATGCTCAAATCCAATAGTAGCAGAGCAGATATCATTCTGCATAGTGTCATTGTCTTGTAAATGATCAACCATTCAGAATGTAATCAGCCAGTTGTTAATAGACAGTGTCAAACTGGGAAATGAGGGCTCAGAGATTGCTTTATAATATGTAATTATAGCAATGTCTTCAATCTAGTTTGGCCACTGAAGAGTTGGCAGAATGCAAGGACGTTTCCACTATATTCATAAAGTAGACATTCAAAACAAGCATTTCTTTGTTTATGTCTTTATTAAAGAAGAATGCATAAAAATACATTAAAGAGAAGAGACCATTAATACGAGATTTATAACAATCAACAAAACCGTATAGTATTCTTCTATGGTCCAATTATACATGCGGATCCAAAAACAGATCAACATATAAATACCAGCACATGTATCAGTACCAATAGAATGATATAATACGCATATAAAACGCATTTCAACTAAAAACTCCTTATGTAATAAATGCATTTGTAAGTGGATAATGTGGGAGGCGTGTGGCGCAGCGGATAGAACCTTGGTGTTTGGATCAGGGGGTCACATGTTCAAACCCCACTGCAGTCAGCATGTCGCTGTGTCCCTGGGCAAGACACTTCACCCCAAATTGCTCCTGTGGGGATTGCCCACAGTATTAAGTATGTAAGTCGCTTTGGATAAAAGCTTCTAACAAGTAACATGTAATGTAATGTGAATAGATGAAAAGCGAGGACTTAAGACTGAGTACCACATTTCAAAGACCTAAAGAGAGCAGAGAAAACTGGAGAGAGATGAATATACTGTAGAGTAAAGACATCATCGGCAGTGACAGGGAAATAGCCCCTTTGGACAGTTTTGACAGAACTGTGGGAAAAAGTGCTTTGCAAAATACATGGAAGGCGTTCAACACGTGGCTCATCGTGCTTTTTTCCCTAACGTCCTTTTTCACCTGTGCAGAAAGAGATATACTGTATATAAATGTTCATTACGGCCATTCCAAGGCGCCATAGAAGCTTACACCGCTGATCTTTCTATAGGTAATCTCTGAGAGATAATGCTTCTGCTGCCTGTGTTTTTCTTTAACTGTCTTTTGTGGAGGCTCGTAGACAAACAGTGGAGCTGCGAGGGAGAGAGCTTTCTCATAAGCACTGAGATATCTCCAGCATACCAGAAGCTTTGTCCACTCGAGTGTACGGTCTCATGCAAAGATTGCATCTCTCCATCCCTCGCCCTTCTCTCTCCTCCTGATCCATCCCCTCCTCTCCCCTTATCTGTTAGAGCTGCACTTCATCTGCCCCAGCTCTCCCCTGATCTTTTACCTTTCCTCAACTCTTATGATCCTGTTTTTCTTTTTTATTTACCGGGCTTTCCTCTCTCCTCCCAGCGATTCCTGTCCTCCACTGAACTCTCTTTTCTTCTCTTCCCCACTTGTTATTTCCTCCATTCTCTCTGATCTCCCCCCTTGCTCCTGTCCTCTCTCCCCCCTGCCCTCCCTTGTTTTTCTCTCTTCTCAGCCCGTGTTTCCCCCTGATCCTTCCCTCTTTATACTTCCCGGCATATGCAGGATACGTGCATTTGCGCAACAGCTTACGCATTAATGTTTAAACGAAACTACTGACAGATGTACGTTCTCTGTGGTACAGTCTGATGTTTCCAAGGAAATAATATCACGGCAGGATAAATATACCATTTTTCTTTGTTTTCATGGTGGGTTTGTTGTTGCTCTGTCTGAACTACAGTACACTGAGGACTTGTTTTTCATGAACCCAGCTGTGCCCGGATCGCAGTGGAAGACGCCCTGCCCATCGTGCCAAGCGCCCTTTTGCTAATTTCTCGGCCAAGCTTCTCGGCACACCTGTGGTGCGCTTTGGCACGGGGACGGATCAGAAAGAATACATTATCATACATTATCGGTCTCTGAATCGGAGGCTTTGACAATCATTGGCAATAGTATTTACTACTTTCAGTTCGGGAATCCTGTGGAGACTTTTCCTCAGAGAATCTCTTTGTTGTCAGTGTTTTTCAGAATCATACTGCAAAGAGCTTTGGGAAGTTAAATTATTACTGGGAGCAGATTGTTTTCTCTTTAATCTTCATATTGCCTCGTAAACTTTATTGGTTACTGGTTATAAGCCTCAAACCAATTTTAAAAATAACACACATTTTTCCCATGAAAGATTCTCTTAGTATCACATGGTTCATCATAGCTTCGTGTCGGCCTGCAAAATTATAATAAAAACCATCCTTTGGGTAAAAAATCTTTGTTTTTAGAGAACAAATAATTCACAAGTTTCAATTCAACTCCATTGGGGTTAGGGTTAGCGAACAGTAAAATGATTTGATGAAACCCTAAGCAAAGACGTTTCCATGGCTATTATCCAACAGTTTGAAACACGTTGGGCAAAACCACTGACTCCAGTTAGAGACTACATATACCTGCTGCCCCTGGATGACTGCAATATCAAAACTAAAATCAATTTTTTTATTGTTATCCTACATTATCAGCTGGTCTAAAAAGACAAAGAAAGCATGAAAGAAAAAGATTGTGTAATTTTAGAGAACATTTAATAGATGTGTCAAAGTAATTACAATATGCACACACAAGTATATGCAAGTTGATGACGATAAAAAGATATGTCTATATTGTGCAGCTCTAATATACTCCTCAGCCTCAGCCTTACTTCTGGATGTTGTATCCCTGTTTGTCCTTAGAGCCTAATCTAGGTAAAGAAATATGCAATTTTTATGGCATTTCCTGCGCTGATATATCCTAATGGCCAGTTTATGTTGAGCAGCGCCTCTAAACTTTAGGCTTAGGCGAAGGCACACAGTCACCTGAGGATACTTGAGCATAATATCACCTTCAAGTTTCCCATATTTGTTTACCACGTGTAAGAGCTCCTACAGGACCTTCTCCCTCAACGACACACACATCGGCCCCCTGTGTGTGTGTCCATTGTGTTCACACATAGCCAGGGAGAACAAGAGAGAGGGAGATCACGCTCTGTTTGCCGGGGTGAACATATTGCCCGAGGCCTCAGCAGAGGGGAATGAAAGCTTTCACCTGTGAGATATTGAGTGTGCTTTTTATGTACCAAAGTGTACTTGCTTGTTTTTTGCGAGTGTGTGTGTCGTTTCTTGTAATATAGCTACAGCAATATTGGTTGTGAAGCAGTTCTCAAAACACTGACACTTTCCCTTTGAGATTGCTTTGCCCGTTTTGTCCTGTGAAAGCCTTGTTTCTCAAATGAAATCACTTGTATTGTAGTTTTTTTCTTCTTCTAAAAACAGGGACAATGTCCCTGCTGAAGGCAATGTATTTATGGCAACCTTTGATGCATTTTCATAAGGATGGATTGGTTTCCAGGCCATGAAATTGTTTCTTCAAGGGGGGTGCAATGTGACTTTAAGGGCTGGAAATTGCACAGTATGTAACAATTTAAAACCATGAATTGTAAATGTACTACCAACGCCCCTCTCTACTTGTGTCCTTCAAAAACCCAAGATCACAGGCCTATCAGAGCTTAAGACAAACACAGATTGAAACAAATGAACCTCTTGAATGAACTTAAGTGATTGTTCCTGGACTAAGAACTTTTGTTGAACACCTTACAGTTTCTTTTTCTCTTTCACAATCTCGAGTGTCCCAAATGACCCATTATTTTCCATCCCCAATCACTCTATCGATTTTACCATCGAGGTGGAGATTTAAGTTGGCCTCGTGTGTCTGCTGAGAGTTCCCCCTCAAAGTGAATCTCCTGAGTTTCTATCTAATGCGGAAGCCACTACTTACGTATTCCACCATCTCTACCTTTCTTTCTGCCGGCTTTGCTTCCCAGTTTCCCTTGGGTGCCCATCACTTCACAGGCATGTTGTTTTACAGTGAAGCAAAGTTACGAGAGATCGTTGCCAGCAGTGATTGACAGCTACAACACTTCTCCACAACAGCTGTGTCAAACAAAGCAAGCTGCCCTCACAATATATCATTATATGCATTTAAGCAATGTTGTATAATTTGAAATATTAAACTCCTACTGCTTTAATTATACATTATGTTAAACAACTGTTTTTATACATTACCTTGAAAACAAAAGAGAGGGAAGAGAGGACAGAATGTTTTTCAAATAAATGAGCCTGTCTACATCGGAATGCCTTGAATACATGCATAAAGAGGAGAAACAGCCTCAGGATATTTGTAATGACTTTTGAGTCTAAGTCAACTCTCCTACAGTGAATGTTACTTTTAATTAAAGCTAGCTCACTGGAAATCTAAAACTGCATGCAATAATAAATACATTTTTCATTAAAAGCAACACTTTCAATATTTAATCCATAGAAAATTGTCTCAATTCCCAAAGAGTCATGGTACAAAAATATGTATGTGTCTTTCAGCTCATTGTTTTAGTTTTTCAGTCCAATCAAAGTGGTTTCCAGACAAACCCGTTTTAATTTCACAAGCTCTGATCAACCCACTTCATGGTTGCATCAACAGCGGACAAAGTTAGCAAAGCATTTATGAAAAGGTAGATACTTGGTAACCAAAAGGAGAGGGAATATGTAACTCATATTTGTCGCTTTTCTAGAAACAAGATAAGAAAAAAAAATAATGTTGCTCTGTGTCAGATGGAATTTTGAAAGGGCCCTGTTATGTTGTTGGGGTTATCCCTTTCTTGTAGTGTGTTGTATAGGTTTTTGTGCATGTACATGGTCGGAAAAGGCTAAAATCCCTGTGTTCCCTCCACACACTCCCCCTGTGCCTGAAACCCCTGCATTAGACTTTTCCACCCTAACACATTGACATCACTGCATAACACTCAAGCTTCATTGGCTAGCGCTCCAACACATTGTACGTGATAGACTAAGGGGCGGGATATCTCTAAGCATTTGACCAATCAGAGCAGACTGGGCACTTTTTGAACATTAAAACAGTAGCGGCACAAAATACTAATATGAACCTGAAAATGAACATATCAGGGCCCCTTTAAGTAAGCAACTGTTTGCTAACAAGTCTCAAAGAAATAAATGATGCATCAGTAAAAAAATATATTAAGTATGAAATGAAAGTATCACATTTCACCAAAGTAAAAGCATACAGTATGTGTTTTGAGAAAAATATTCATGGGGGATTGAGGTAGAGCGGATTTAAACTACTAGTTCTACCGATGTGGGGTAATCTCATCTTTAATAACAAATCTGAAAGTACTTACTGTGCTAAACATTTGATTTGGCTCTAAAATATGTATCTGCAAAATGAATAAAGCTCTCCAAACCTAGTAAAAATAGAAATCCTTTAAAGTTTTACTTGAACTGTGTTTTTTACTTCTAAAAAGCCGGAACACTTAGTGCCTTTGTGTCTTTCGGTTTGTCTGTTTGATTGTGTGTTTCAGAATGACATGTTAGGAGGCATGTTTGTATGTTTACATGTTTTCCTGAACTCCCAGGGCTTTGTCACCGGCTCCCTTCAAACATATCCCGAGCGCTGAGTGGTTAAATTACTGTTGAAACATGTCTAATCATGGCGAGCCTAAAAAAAGAAAAGAAAAAGCTGTCGTTGATTGTTAGTCTTAGTGGAAAGCTTCACAGCGTATCATTACAACTAAGAGGCCAGCAGCTAATTCTAGGGCTCCTTCATGAAGACGGGCTCCTCCTGATTACGCCTCCACTTCTCCCTGATCCCTCTCAAACACACACACGCTGATGAGGTCTCGCCACAGGCCTTTCATCTGTCTCAACACTCAATACAGTATAGTTTCGAGAGAAATGTGGGAGCGCTTTAGCTTAAAGTCTGGCTGTCACTTCTGTGCAAATATCAGCACATTTGGCTGAACATACTGTAGTGTGAGACGCAGCAGGTCTACAGCACATAGCTATTACTGAGAATAACATCAAGTCTGTGTGTTTGCATTTCAGTATCCGTCGGCTACGAGTATGAGTCATGTCCGGGCGTCATCCAATGGGAGAGGAGGACTGCTCTGATGCAGGGATTTGAACTGGTCCCCTCAAACCTCGGGGGCTGGTCTCTGGACAAACACCACGCCCTCAACATACGCAGTGGTGAGGAACAATACACCTAATATTCAAATCAAATTGAGCAACAGACACTGAAATCACAACACTTGCTTTTAGACGTATCTCAATATTTATTATGCTAATTATTTTAAAGGTCCCCTATTATACTGTTTTTCTTCAATACATTATAGGTCTCAGATATATACAAAACATGTCTCTGAAGTGTTTGGCCTTGAAATACCAAACAGATCATTGCAGCATCCCATAATCCCCTCTGTTTCAGCCTTGTTTCAAAAGTGTTGATTCTCTGTCTGTTACTTTAGATGAAAATAAGGAGCCTCTCCCCACGCCCCTCTGAGAGATATTTGGTTAAAAAAGAACACAATGGTGCTCTAGGAGGAGGTTCAGGTGATAAGGTGTGTGGGGGGGGGTGGTTACCTTGGTTGCAGTGGCGAGCCGCCAGCCCAGGGCCCTCTAGGCCTAAAATATTTTTTAAAAAGATATTTAAAAAAAAAAAAGAAAAATGTAAATGTTTTTTTTAAATATTTTTTTTGTTATATTTTTCATTAGTTTTACCAAAATAACTTGATTTAATTGTATTTAAAATAACATTTCCAAAGAAATAAATCCTTCGAATCTGCCTATTCAGTTTCTGTTTGAATGTGAAGGGTTAAATGAAAGAAGCTCGTCTCTGCGAGTTACTGTGAAGACAGGAGCTGATTGGTGGTCCCTCTCTACATTCACAGAGGGCCCGCTATAGTAACTGAACGAGAGAGTAATGTCAAATGACAGTACAATTGACCAATCGTATCTTCCCTCTAAATGGGTGGGCTTTATTTTCGCGGACTTTATGACAAGTTCCGTCCGCTGTGAAGTTTATGCATGTGTATAAAGAGGTGTAGTGACGCGTCCTAAAACCCGGAAGTAAGCTGCGCTCGGGTTCCCTCGACAGAAAAGCAATGGGATTTCTCCATAGGATTTTGGAAAATAGCTAGAAATAAAGTCTGTGGAAAACGAACCTGTTAGATAAATGCACGTTTTGTTCAGCCGGATAATATCCACATGTCTACCCTACTTTTATTATTTTCAAATCATAAATCAGGTATAAAAGTCACGGCTCGCCACTGCTTGGTTGGTTATTGGCTAATGGTTACACAAGCCAAAAAATCGTTATGACATCATAAAGTTGCCGAAATCTGATCAGCTCATTTTCAGACAGGTTTTTCTAAATGGATCAGGAAAAAAAATTGAGCGAATCTTTTTTCCTGAGACTTTCAGAATCTCTTTACACAGAGGGGACACATGTTGATGTAGAAAAGACATGAAAAAGTGGATTTTGCATAATAGGTGACCTTTAATATAAACTGCAGTATGTCTGATTGGCGGATACAAGCGCAAGACTTTAATCCTAGTGCCAAACTTCTTATGCCCACTTATAACCAATACAGAAAATTCGTAGTGTAAAAGAGCTAAAAACCGTTCAAACTTTGGCAGAAATGTTGCAGGAGCAGATTGAGAAAAATGTGTTTCCAGAGCCTTTTATGTATTTATCGCCTTCCTCACTCCCCAGGAATCCTCCACAAGGGAAACGGTGAGAATGTCTTCCTCTCGCAGCAGCCTCCTGTCATCGCCACGGTGATGGGGAACGGCTTTTACCGGAGCGTCCCGTGCAGCCCGAGCTGCAGCGGCACCGCCCGGGACATGATGCTGTTCGCCCCCGTGGCCCTGGCCAGCGGCCCTGACGGCTCCCTCTACGTGGGAGACTTCAACTTCATCCGCAGGGTCCACCCCGACGGATACACCAGGACCATACTGGAACTCAAGTGAGAGAAATGATCTCATTGCATGTGATAAGAGTAGTGGTCCTGATAGGAATCTCTCACAGTGAGATTCTCAGCATTGGATTGAGTCGAGCACAATTAGAGCAGAATTAGCTTGGCTGATATGTGTTAGCATGGCATTAGCTCTGGCTGGCATCTGCGCCTGTGATCTGTTTGAACTCAACAGAATGCATCCCGAAGTTTGTCTTCATGCAAAAGCAGAGTGTGTGAGGTTTAGACATCACACACTCTAATCTACCTCTTAAGGATTTGAGAGAAGCTCTTTGCTGCAAAACAAAGATTTTTTTTGTTCCTGTGGATTATGACAATGATATCTACTACATGGCTGCAGGCACTACATTTTCTATTTCTGTATCTTCTCAAGCGTAGAATCTCAACGGGATTGCACAATCATTTGTCCTGTAAAGTGTTCTCCTTGTGTAACTTTACTCTCTCATTCTCTGTTATTATTGTATCTCCGACTAATATTTCTGATTCAGACGGAGGTTTTCAGAGAGTCTGTATTTGATACTTCCCCATCCTCCGGGAGCAAATGCCAAAGAGCTTCCTGTTTATGTTAATATTTAATGTGAAACAATACAGACGTCTAAATCAACCCTAATCTCTCTTTATGGGGAGAAAATTGACTGTTTGTAGCCTATGAAATTGTAAGTGACTCTCGTTAGCATCATAAATGAACGCTGTTTTTACCTTTTCTTCTCTCCTTTTTTTCAAACGCTCCTTTATGGCTTATTATCAGGAACCGGGACACCAGACACAGGTGAGAACTAGTGATTAACACCTGCTTTCATATCCCTGCACAACACACACACACTCACACATGATGTGTGAAGAACAAGACATGTTGCAAAATGCCTCGCAGCACTTAACCTTGGTTTCTTTGTCGCACGTTTCAAATTGCGTTGACCTGACTTCCCCTCTTCCCACACACACACACACCATACCCAAAATCTGCATGTTGCAGGCAGATCTATCAAATCCCCATTTAAATTTCACCAGGCGATATTCCATTTATAAATTGGAAATCGCCCAAAATGTCAAGGATTTCATGTTCCAGAAGATTACTGACACTCAGTTTTGTGGATGCAGCATTCACCCGCTGCCTGAGCCGGAATAAAAGCCTGGGGCCTCGCACGGCCTCAACTTCGTCCCTGGCCCCGAGCCTTGATGGTGGTGTGAGCTCTATACACCATGTTCGACAGGAGATTAGACAGATGTTATAGGTTTTGTGTGTGTGTGTGTGTGTGTGTGTGTGTGTGTGTGTGTGTGTGTGTGTGTGTGTGTGTGTGTGTGTGTGTGTGTGTGTGTGTGTGTGTGTGTGTGTGTGTGTGTGTGTGTGTGTGTGTGTGTGTGTGTGGTGTGGTGTGGTGTGGTGTGGTGTGGTGTGGTGTGGTGTGTGTGTGTGTGTGTGTGTGTGTGTGTGTGTGTGTGTTAGTGCGCATGTGGGTTGTTTGTGAGTGAGAGACAGCAAGGATTTATCCAAGAGGATTTTTCAAGATGCCATATCTCTAGCGTGCCAAAGTTTCCAACCATGCAAAAAGGATAACCTGGCTTTATGTGTGGGTGTGTAACGGTGTGTACATATGTCTGCAAGTGTGAAAATGCAAATGTGCCTGAGATGCACAAAGCGTGATGCATTTCTTCTCTATAGCCTCAACCAGTGATTTCCAACCATTGCTACTTGTACCTCTGGGCGTACTTCAGCAGATGCCAGGGGGAGAAGATGTGCAGAGATTGTGGAGTAGCTCAACTAATTAGATGAACAAGAAACCAAGCTAGAGAAATGAAGCCAGCCAGAGTAATTTATCCTACACACAAACACTGAATGTGTTTCTAAGACTGCAAGAAAACCAGGTATCAAGTTGGAACCGCTAGTTAAATATAATATTTTAGCTAATAACCCTAACATTGAAAACAGTTTATACAGTTTGCTTCAAGTGTAGATACATTATTGAAATAGATATCTTTTACCCATGCTAGCATAAAAGTAAAAACGTAAAAGAAGCCCTTATATGTGTAATATTTATCTTATGATGTATAACAATGTATGATTAATGTATAATGCATAATAATGCATGAATTATAGTTATTGTAAATATCTTAAGTTGTTTCCACAAGGATGGGCGCAAAGCAGCCAAAGCAGCCAGTTGTTTTGTTTCTATGGTTACCTTCTCTGGTTGCTTGTATCGCTACATACAGCTGTCATCTGATTGGTTGTGCATCAAAATGTCAGCAGTAACTAGGTCAAAGTTTAAATAATTTGGATTTTGAGCACAGCACTCCGCAACAAAGTCGAGAAATCTCCATAGACCGGTCTATGGGTACGGGTTGGCACCGCTCACACATAAAAACACAACGCTTTACGTCATATCTGATATGATGTACCCGTGATATTATCAGCTCAAAAGTAAAACTCTTGAATATACAGTAGTTAACTTAAAGGCCCTGTAAGTAGATTTTTCAAGGTTATCCCCACCTCCCCAACTTTACAAGGCTTGAGCTTCTAAGAGCGAATGAAAGCAACCTTAGATTCGCTCTTGTGTTACACCTTGTTATATTTGCAGTTTTACAGACCCTAACTGTAACCAAACATTTCATTATATATCATCCCATTGGATATTTTCTAAAGATCTGGCATCTGGTCTCTACGTTATCATATAGGTTGACGCCCAGAATCCTCTTGAGCATTAATGGGGAAAAAAAGAGAGAATTCAGGCAGAAGCTTTGAGGATCTTAAACACCTCCACACACCGTTAGTGGTTCTTATACAATGAGTGAGAGCCATTATTTTTGATTGAGTCTATACGTTTATTTTTCAATCCTACTCTCGCACGTTCAATTAACACCTAAATGGCTGAGACTCCTACATCCTGCCACTCTGAGTAAAATCATCAATGAGTGTAACATCTACTATTATATCCTCTTGTATATGAGGAGGATCACACCTGGAACATAGCAGCTGGTGTCAGCGAAGGTACTGGGTGTAGCAGTGGGTGTTTGTCAGATAAGGTTAAGAAGCACAGATGTGAGGCGAGGAAGTAGCTTCTTCTGAAGGCACTTTAGATACCCTTTTCTCACCCTGGAGCTTTCTCCTTTAGTTCCTGCTTTCTCCTTTTTATTTCCTCCGCACCAGCTTTTTACTCTTAGCAGCCTGTTAGTGTTCCTCTTTTTATTCTATACTATTGTTCTCTAATGTCAAATGCATTAATTATTCATCCAGATTCAGCGTTCAAAGCTTTTCACTCCACATTCTTTTCCAGCAAAGTGCCTATCAGCCTACAGGGCTACAAAACAAGGTGTTCTCCGAGGGGAGACAATATGGGATGTACTCACCATAAAAAAGAACATTGTCTATTCTTCCTCTTTGAGAGTTTGAGCGCGGAGTAGAGCAAACATTGGGGGGGAGACGTCTATAATATTATCTCAGAGCCCAGGCGGTTGATTTGCAGAGACAGTCAGAAACAAAATCAATTCTGATCATTCTTTTGATATTTTAAGTGGGGGAACAAAATATTTTTTTCTTTCTTAGTTGTCATTGTGCATTTCCCTTCCGCTGGATGACTGTATTCGGATCTGTGAGCATCTAATTGAGAAAAAAAGAATTTGTTATCGGTTATACGCACCATGCATTGCTCATGGCGGCTTCAAGAGGCCCAACAAATATTATATTCTGCACGGAGCATTGGCACACTTTGAAACTCTGTGAACAAGTCTCTTAGGATCGAGTTTAAATTATGTATGTGCAGTTCAGTGCAGAGCTCTGTAAACAGTTATGCACTTAATGGACTAGATGACTGACAGCAACCTCGCCTATGTGGCAGTGTTTTCTTTTTTCCCAGCTAGGAGAAGGTTCCGAACAAAATGTGAAGTGAGTTTTGTCTTCGGGGAGTTAGGGTTGCAGGGGCAGAAGAGTCTTAGAGCGTACCACTGCTGAGAATGAAATAATAATAAGGGATGTATTTATTTTTGTATTCATTTATTTGCATTTTAAGTACATTATTTGGTTACAAAGCATAACAATACTAAGACTTGAATACAATAAACAACTTCATAACAATCCACAAATAAGAAAAAGAGAAGAAAGAAAATGGGTTAAGAAGATAAAAGAAACAAAAAACATATTAACCATAACTTATAAGATAAAGCTAATACATAAGGATGAGGGATGTATTAATGCGCCAAAAAAATCCCAACCTGGGATCAATAAAGTACATCTTATCTTAAAACATCAGTATGTCACTCATTGGTCGCGGTAGATAAAGGTTTTAAAATAATAAAGTCTAAATATGTTACATAAAAATAAATATGGTTTGTTAAACATGTAACGTTAAAGTAGTGTTCTTATTTTGAGATTTTGAAAAGCATGGTGTTTCAAGTGTGCATTTGCCAGTGGGCGAATGTTAATTTCCACTTCTGGAGAAACTTGATGCTCTCTGCAAGTAGGCGGGAAAAAATATGTGCCTACATCAGAATTGGCCATCGGCGAAATATGAGTTGGAAAAGAACATCTGATATATGCAAAAACCCTTTTTCATACATCCTTAAAAATGACTACAATCGATTTGTAACCAGCGAGAATTTTTTAAGTTACAATCAGAAAGGTCTGTAGGTCCGCAGAAGCATGACACAAGAGAATTTCCCTTGGGTTTATTGAAAAATAAGGGAATAAAAAGCACTTTTACTGATTGTTTCTGAGTTTAATGGCAGAAAACATTTGACCAAACATTGAATTGCACACTGCTAAGTAATTTCTTGGATCTTAGATACAAAGTGAAAAGTTCAAGCTCTCTTTTCATATCACTTTGTTCAAGTTGCACTCATATATTTAAACAAAGGAGGCCATTGAGAGCAAGCTCTTTTTTTTTTCAAGGACGCCCTTTTTTTAGTCTCAATCATACCACACAATAACCTCACAATATCAACATGTTTATTCTGTTATAAATGAAGTGCAGTCAACACGTACAGAAGGAGTGGAGTGTTTACTGCACAGCTCCATGCCCATAGAGTTGCTGCTCCTCCTACACGGTTGCTACAGTATATACAGCATATACAGCTCCAGGTCAATAGGAGGGTAAATGAAGTCAGTTGTTCATAGTGTGCTTTCTAAAGCCTCAGGCTTACACTCAGGAGAAAATAAGGTTTTATTAACACATTATGAAAAGAACTGTACTGCGACCTCGACCCAACATACGGTATTGTTGAGCCTCACGCTGAAATCTTTTGTCCACACTTACCTCTCATAACCTAACAATAGCAGCTAGAACAATGGACAATTGTGTGTTCACGTGCCTCATTTGGCTCAGGGCGACTTTAAATACAGGAACACTGCTGGGTTTCATTGTGCTTCTGGAACTTTTGTTGCATGCTATCCACTCTTCCTGTTATTGTCTCCCTGTTTCTTCAAGTTTAGTTTGCCTATTGCTTTTCTGGACCGTGTTCCGTACAAAAAAAAATACATTAGGGTCGACATTTTACAACTATCGCATATATACAGTGTTGGAAGAAGTAATAAGGTCCTTTACCTAGGTAAAAGAAGAAAATACAGCGTTTTAAAATACTCCACTTCCAGTAACAGTGCTGAATGCCAAATGTTACCTTGGTAAAAGTAAAAAAGTATTAGCATGGAATAATACTGTTAAAAAATATAAAGTACTTAACAAAGACCGCATTCTGAAGTACATAAGTATTATCAGCTACATTTATTTCAAATATGAAGTACTCGTTATGCAGAATGGATCTTTTTGTAGTATTTTATTATTATATGTTTTATTTTATCCTGTTTTATACATGTAAGACTATTTTAATATTGTAGTTTGACAATGTGAACCAAATTAAGATACTTGGAGTAGTAAAGTACTGTATTATACCATATCAGCATACCACGTGTTTTTAATGTACAAGGTAACTACCCAGCTAGAAATGTTTGGTTCTAAAAACATTCTGAGAATGTTACTGTTAAGCTCCGTGATCACCTTTCAGGACTGAACCCACAATACAAACACGGAGAGAAAAACAGGAGTTTGCAACAAAAGGTTTTAATTTCAAATAGTGACAGGGGATACTAACTGTTGTTATTATAGTCCAGGAAAGGGGATAAAAAAGCGAGGGAATGGAGATCCTCGGCCGAGGCTCCGGAGTGAGCTGGGGATTATCGCCAGGCAGATTAAAGGTGGATTGATCCTGTGTCTTTACGCTCCCGAGAGCGAGTAGGTTGGAGCAGGAATTAGAGTTTGTCCTACCGGACAGGAGTGTGGCGAGCAGGGGTTTCAGAGCTGAGGGGTGCGAGCAGGCTGGAGCTGGTTGCGTGGAGAGCGGATGAATCCGACGAGGAAGTGGCTGGACGTGGCTAGCGGAGGAGGTGATAATGGGTTCTGAATAGAGAGACAAACAGGTAAGACAAAAAACTGATTCCAGAGTTGTGTCAGGCTAAGCTAGAAAGCAATACGTTTACCAGTGTAATCTTGACGACAAACTGGTGAAGACTGGATGAGGAGAGCGGGTTTATAAGCAGGTGTGGATGAGTAGATGATCAGGATGAATGAGAAGCAGCTGCGGAGATGAATTGGCGGGAACCAGAAGTAGGTTAGCCACGCCCAGCCCGGGAGACAAACACATACAGACAGACAACAACAAACAACAAACAAAAAGGGAAGCAGAAGGAGGGGGTACTGCAAATCTTTACAGTTACAGTCATTGTTCGAGGAAGGTTTTCAGCGGAAAGTTTTTGTTTGTTTCCCAGAACGTTCTTCTGAAAGGTAGGATAACGTTCTCTAAAAACATTCTTAAAATATTTGGTGATAACATTGTTAGAACATTATGCCCTCCTATTCTTAAAACGTTTTCAGCGGGAAGTTTTTGTTTGGTTCCCATAATGTTCTTCTGAAAGGTAGGATAACGCTCTCTAAAAACATTCTTAAAATGTTTGGTGATAACCTTCTTAAAATGTTTTTGATAACATCATCAGAACATTATGCCCTACTATTCTTAAAACCTTTTCAGCAGAAGCTTTTATTTTGGTTCCCAGAATGTTCTTCTGAAAGGTAGGATAACGTTCTCTAAAAACATTCTTAAAATGTTTTTGACAACATTGTTAGAACATTATGCCCTACTGTTCTTAAAACATTTTCAGCTGCAAGTTAGATTTTTTATGTTGCCAGAATCTTATTATTTTAGAGAAGGATAACATGGTTTATGTTAAAGAAATTATGCAAATTTTCTATGGGAACAATTTACTAAAATATGTTTACATTATTTGAACATAAAGACATAATATTCCTGTAATTGTTCAACTCAACATTCCTGGGTAAGTGGACTGACCACTGTGGTCATTAGGATGATTATGATAGTTTACTTAACTATTGGAATTTGACTATTAACACATGTAAAAGGATGACACGGAATCAGCTGGTGAAAGTAACATTTGTTTATTAGAAAAAGGGAGCTGGGAGTGGAGGTTGGTTTTGGCGGAAGTGGGAAACAGTTGTTCCAGGGTGGGTAGAGAGGCCTGGCTGGTATTGGGAGTGTGGAAGGCCTTGGATTCCTCCTGGGAGAGACACAAAAATCAGTGTGAGGCAAAAGCAGGCAAAGTTGTCTGGTAATGCTGGTAAAAAGCTAGTGTGGCACGCAACAAACCGTTCACGGCAACAATCCAGCAGGGAATGAGTGCAGGCTGCAGGCTTTCATAGTGTGGCTGACGAGCAGGTTGCAAGTGTGGTTGATTGGAGATTGCTCCCAGCCATGTAGAGCAGACCAGCAGGCAGAGAGAGAGACACACAGTAGAAACAAACACATACAAACACTAACAGGGGTTTCAGGGACGGGCAGTGATAGTCGGTCCGTTCTTCTATATGTCTGTCTTTGGTTTTCTAAGTGTTATTCGATCCATATGACAATAGAGATATGTGCATAAACAACAAAAACACTTGGGGTATAATGTTCGAATAATGTTATCACCAAACATTTTAAGAATGTTTTTAGAGAAGGTTATCCTATCTTTCAGAAGTACATTCTAGGAACCAAAAGAAAACTTCCCGATGAAACCATTCCTAGAAGAATGAATGGTAACATTCTCAAAATGTTTTTAGAACCAACAATGTCTAGCTGGGAACTCAGACATGCCTACGCAAACATGCAATATCATGAATTACGTGCTTTTTTTTCTAAAAAGGAAAATGTGGTGACATCAGATTTCTTTTAAACATCCTTTTCAAACAAATGCAACAACTTTGTTTTTTAAAGCGCACTACAAATAAATCTGACGTTGACCATGACCCTGTTAATATTTCGCATCACAGGAACATTTTATAAAAAAATAATAACCTCCTGAAAACATTATCCAAATGTTGCTTTCAAAATGTTCTTCTTTGGTTATCATGTAACATTGAGGGAATGTTCTATAAAAGAACATCTTTAATGTGTTACCCCAACAACATCCAAAACACATCCTTAGAATGTTGGAGGCAAAACGTTCCACCTTTGTTAACATATCACATTAAAGGAACATTTTAAAAACACTTTGTCATCTCAGGCCTCAATAACATCCTGAAAACATTTTCAGAATGTTGCTTGGAGAATGTTATTTATTTGTTATCATGTAACATTAAAGGAACATTTTATAAAAAAACTTTCTGTCATCTCAGGCCTTAATAACATCCTCAAAACATCCTCTGAATGTTGCAGTTAAAACGTTATGTCTTAGTTAACCTTAAACCTTATAGGAACATTATTTGAACAAATAAACATCCTAAAAAGGTTCTTTGAACATCAGATTAAAACTTTTCTTTAAAACCTTGTTAGAACCAATAGGTAACATTAGCCAAAGTTGTGAGAACGTTCCCCGCTAGCTGGGTAGTAACTGAGTGTTACAATGAATATAGTGAAGTAAAAATACCTATATTTGCCTCTTAAAGGTCCCCTATTACACTGTTTTTCCTCAATATATTATAGGTCTCAGATGTATACAAAACATGTCTCTGAAGTGTTTGGCTCTAAATACCCAACAGATCATTGCAGCATCCCATAATCCCCTCTGTTTCAGCCCTGTTTCAAAAGTTCTGATTTTCTGTCTTTTACTTTAGATGAAAATAAGGAGCCCCTCCCCACGCCCCTCTCATTTCATTTCAAACCTTTATTTAACCAGGTGAATCCCATTGAGATCATCAATCTTATTTTCAAGGGAGACCTGCTGAGAGATATTTGGTTAAAAATAACACAATGGTGCTCTAGGAGGAGATTCAGGTGATAAGGTGTATGGGTGGGGGGGGGGGGGTTACCTTGGTTGGTGATTGGCTAATGGTTACACAAGCCAAAAAATCGTTATGACATCATAAAGTGGCCGAAATCTGATCAGCTTATTTTCAGACAGGTTTTTATATAAATGGATCAGGACAAAAAGTGAGCCTGACGGTACTGCTGCTTTTGTACTGATACTAAAGAGGAGGATTACACTGAGGCACACTCTACCTTGAACTTCTTCTGACATTAAGTTCTCTTTTATATGCTTATCAAATAAAAGAAAATCATTATAAATTAGATTAAAGGTGTACTTCTTCGCTGAAATTATGACATCACTATTCTCCAGCAAAGCACAGGAAAAGGGTCATCAAGTATATAGTTAAACTGATTTAATGTTAAATAGAAAATATGAGGCTTTATGGCTGATTTAAAGAAATGCAACCTAATGTTATTAGTTAATGTTCACCTTGACTAGGGCTACGTATTAGTGCAGTATGCATTCTGTTCTATAACAGGAATGAAGAAAAGGTCCAGAACAACATTAGGCTTTGAGATCGAGGGGCACTATTTATCTCTTTTACAAGGTTACTGCTGCTTCTGTAAAGGATGCTTTAGAGATGTTGGGTAGAGATGCATGATTTATATTGGGTCATTAATGTTATTATGTGCTATTCCGTTAATTCAACTACAGCCGATAAATGAATGGCTGATAATTGGAAGCCAAATTGCTTTCATTGACTTTCATTGAAGTGCAACAAATACTCCTGATAAAATAAGACTGTATGCACCTTGAGAGATCCGCCAAAAACACCAAGAAGACAGCACACTAGAAACCAGAAAGCCAAACATGCAGTCACTGTTGTGGACATTTTGTATGTGGTTTAAGAGCTGGAAAACAAGATTGCATGTGTTTGTTTCACGTGCTTCACTAGAAAAAAAATCATTCACAACTGTTTTATTTTTATTTGATCTAACCAGGAAAAACAAATCTATTTTTGCAAGACAGCGAGGGAGAAGCACTTTAAAACTGTACAGAAACCAGCTTCCTGAGTCTAAGTTCATGTTGCAGCTGGTTCCAAGCAAATGGAACAGTGCAGCTAAGGGCCAATACTAAATGCCCGAAGCCGATAGGTCCCCTTCTGACGGATGCAGATCTGCAAATAAGATGGAAGAGCAACAAGTATAGCCTTATGATAAGGATGTGCCAATGGTTCTTTAATGAGTGGTCAGAGCAGACCCTCCAACCCGAGCATACAAGGCGCAATGATGCACAAGGGTTTAAGATTGGAAATGAACGTCAGTGCCTCGTGGTAGACACTATCCAAGTAAGATGGGCATAAAAGATGCATTCATCTAACACAGACATAAAGGTAGCAGCAGCTCTGTTGTCTCTCTTTGGCCTTGAAATAAAATAAATTGTTCAACCAGTTGTTGAATATGGGGCCTAAAGGAGAGATAATTGTTTGTTTGTAACAGTAGTGACATACGATTGTGGTTAGGAGTGCATAAAACACAGGTTATGAACTTTTTTTAAATGAAACAAAAATGTGAAATGATCAATTGTCTTATCATTATCGGCCATGATAAACAGACAATCACCAATAATCAATTCATTTATATTTGAGTGTTGTATGTCTTTTAAAAAATGGACCTTGACCTCTTCAATAAAGCAGATGATGAGGATGATGATGAGGATGATGAAAAAAATCCATATCATCTCTAGTTTTAGGAGGTATTTTGCTACTGAAACAAAATGTGACAAATAGCTGGATATTTTTGGTGTATTACTTTGAATGTGTGTTTAAAATGGGCTCAGGTTGGCTCTGCTGAATTGGATTATTAGTTAGCAGGGACATCCAAGGAACACATCAATCTTTGGCTGAATACTTCATAGCCCTATTATATATTTTTTCTTAACAAACATGCTGATACAAAATGCTGAAAATGAGATTATCTCTGTGGGCATCTGTTGCATTTAAATTGGAAGACATTAGTTTTCCTGCACAGGCACACCTTTACTGCCAGAGTACGAATGCGTTACACTGAGACGCCCTGATTGCCTCTAAACATGTTTTAGTTCAATCGATGTTGTAGTCTAGTCATGATGAAGGATGGCTGTTATTATTTCCTAAACTGTGTCACTTTGGGTTATTCACTAAACAATATGTTTTTGTGAAAACTAAACTAAATGCTCTTTTGAATGCCACTAGAAAATGTACCTGCACTTTCAAAAATGTTCAATTTATCAGAGTCAGAATCAGGTTTATTGCAAAGTCATCAGACATCAAATAAATGTGCTTCTGTGTGCAAATAAAATAGAGCAAATAGTACTAGTCTAGTACTATTATAAAACAATTTAAAAAACAATTATAACATTTTGAAAAATTAGAAAAACTGTTTGAAAATGTATAAATAAATAAAATAATGATATTAAAAAATCATGATTTATAAAATAATACATTTAAGGTGTGGGAGCTGTGCAATTTTAACAGCGATGATACTGAACAAAAATGTGCACAATATACAAGTAAATGTGCAAGATGGAGGTCAGAGGAATCCATTTGTAACAAAGGAACAGTTCTAGAAATATTATAAAAAACGATTATAACATTTATTTTTTATTTTGAATATACAGTATATACAAAGCGTTCTGCAATATCTATCTCCATTAACTCCTACTCTTTCTCTAACTAGCACCAGCCCTGCTCATAAGTACTACCTGGCCATGGACCCGATGGGGGAGGTTCTCTACGTGTCGGACACGAGCAGCCGCAGAGTGTACCGGGTCAGGAACCTGGGGCAGCCCAAAGACCCCTCTCGTAACCTGGAGGTGGTGGCCGGCACCGGGGAGCAGTGTCTACCTTTTGACCAGAGCCACTGTGGAGAGGGCAGGAAGGCCGCTGATGCTGCACTCAATAACCCCAGAGGTAGGACACTATACGTCTACTGTAAAAAAAATACGCTTTCTCTGACAGCTCACAGCTATTACACACTGTCACTGTGAGCTTAAATTACATGAATCACCCCTCCAGCAGATCAGCATTTACTGACACTTGCTCTTTGACTATTTCTCTAAAAGCAGCGTAGACCACATACATTTTGAATTTATTGTTATCCTTATTTCATGAGAAGAAGGCTGGAAGTCTGCATGTATGTCATCACATCTCATCATTTCCTTCTTGGCAGAGTGCAATATGTTCAGAATCAGTATTGTAATCATCATGGGACACACACAAGCTGCTGTCACAATCTCATCAAAAGTCACTTTGATAATCCCAGATCTATCTTTCTCCTGGAAGTATTTGAAAAATGGAAATCCGCATGGGAGAGTGATTTATTTTTTGTGTCGCATGGCAATATTGTGATATATTTAAATTGGTTTCATTAGCACATCCATCAGTCCTTGGTTTTCAGAATGCTTGGTTATAAAATATATAATGCTAGAAGATATATCTGCATCTGTAAAGGACCAGTGTAAGCATAAAACTCCACAGAACTAGTATTAAGCCAAATAATACATTTGGGATAACTTAGTCCAAGAAACACAGTGTATTCTTCTCTGGCAAAGATACACTGCCTCCATTTGTTAGTGAGCAGCATCTGTAGTATTTACGTTGCTCTCTTTATGCGTATTAAGGTAACACTCCTTTTATTAGCCTTTTTGTCATTGTTTTTTCCCAAATACCACATGTACCCCTTGTTTATTTTCTTGTGTTGTCGTGGTTATGCTTTGTTTCTATCCTTATATAATTTGATGTTCAGCTTTTCAAGGGGACCACTCTAATGGTTTAGAGGTAGCAATGGACCGAGGCCTTGGTGAACCATAGGCTAAATCTTTATTTTGAAAGGGCCTTGTTGTGCTTTTTGGGTTGAACCCTTTCCTGTAGTTTAGTATATAGGTTTTTGTGTATGTAAATGGTCTGCAAAGGCTGAAATCCCAAAGTGTCCTCCAAAGGGAATTTCTTACACACTCCCCCCCTGCCTGAAGACGTCTTGATTGGACTCCTTTGTTTACTTCCCTGACATAGGGACACTATGTAACACGCGGCTTCTATTGGCTAGAGCTCTGACACATTGTTATATGTTAAGAGTCAGGACATCTGTAATCCGTTGACAAATACCTTTTTGAAAATTAAAGCATGTAAGTATGTTGAAATGCAAATGTGAAAACCTGAAGTAGACCCTGATATGTCTTAATTATTTGCCATTAATGATATAAATACACCAAAAATCGGAGTAAGAAAAAAACAATACTGAATGCTCTAAAAATAGAGCCAAAACAAGCCCACAGAACTGGCAAAGAAATAGCAAAGTGTGTACATGTGCGCCGCCTTTATCTCCTTACTGCAGGATTATAAATGCTACACTGGCCAGTGGATAGTAAATTGCAGGGGAGAGAAGACATTGTTCTTCTTAAAAAGGTGTGGCACTTCAGCAGAATGGTGCAGTCCAATTATCCCGGCCCCTCTTCTGCAGCTGCTCAGTCTTTAGCAAGAAGAAGATGGGATACAGGACACTGACAGGAAGTTGTGAGCTCTTTACATCAACACCTCAACTGAATTTACCTTGAATGCATGCACTCAATCTGGGAGAAAAATAAAGTGGGCCTAAACAAGTGCCTGTGTATAAGGATGTCAACAAAAGTACAAAAAACTTTAACATGCCGGGGGCGGCCGCCACAGGCTGGTTGCTGTTTTATTATACATTAGAAAACCTGTAGATGCCCTTGTTCAGAAAAATTATAAAACTCTGAACTGACTCCCCACATTTAATTGTGTGTACATTATTAATTTTCAGATAAGAGGCATGAACTATTGTTTTATTTTCTCAGACAAAAGATAATTGCAGTACCACTCCATTGTGATTAGATTTATTCACAAAATTATAATGCTGACTTTTCTTTCCCTTTGAAAATGCAAATATGTTTATATAGGACATCAGTTTTCTGAAGCGTAATCCCTGAACACAGTTTTATGTTATGACTGATTCCTGTGTTATGTTTTGGCTAAAGAGACAATCATTAAAATCGTCAGTTCTCATAAAATGTGTGTAATGGCACTTTCACTGTAAGCCCTCATATATTCAAATATGCTCGGGCATTAAAAATGATGCTTAATTAGTTTAAAGGACCTACTGCGCTGTTACACAAAAACAACCCCCCACATCCCCACCAGCAGTGTCGACACCAGCGAGCACAGATTGATGGATTCACGCTGGTTGTGCCCTGCCACCAGTATTATTTAAAATATGAATTGATTAAACCATCCAACGCTAATGTTCCTACTCTTTAGTCATCCAATTGAAGTGATTATCATCATTGGTTGAAGGCAATTACTTTGTTTATGTGATTTACCTTAATAATAATAATAATAATTGTTCCAAAATGGCTATTTACAAAAGGAAACGGTCTGCGTTACGTGCCAAAACACTGCAAAAGCTTTCCAACAATAGACATTTTGCCAAGTCACAGCAGGAAAAAAACAGGTGTAAACTTGTAAATGTGGCAGCAGTCCATTCAGGTGTTCTAGTTTCAGGACGCTGGCTCACTCGCATTATTTACTGGGACGCTGTAATGGAATGAAGCCATCATTAGTTTGATTAGTTGCACCTGTGCTATTCTTACAATTACCAAAAAGACTCAATAGTCTGATTCCAGCCCACATCCAGAGAGAAATAGATTTTATTCCAGGCCATTTCTGAACAAACTCAAGGGTATTTCCCATGTAAAACAGATTTTGATTGAATGCATCGTTTCATTTACATAACATCCCAGAAATCAGGCAAATCCTGCCTTAAAATGTTCCAGAAAAACTAGTACATTCATTTGTTAGTTCAAGGCTGGATTACTGCAATTTCCCATAGTCATGATGTCCCAAAGCATCCCTTGTATTGACCCGTGTTTTGACAAGAACTGGAGAAAAAATATCAAATAACCCCCTTGTATTAGCTGCAGTGCGCTTGATTTCACATGAATTGGAATCTGATCCATACAGCTTCTGAGTGACGCTCACATCACATCAGCTCACCTGTCATCATTCATCCATTTGCTAGTCGCCACTGTGAGCAGGATTGTTGTCAGATCACATGTAAGAAGCTCCGGTTGAAAAGGTAGAATGGCATGTTCAATCCAGCCGATACAGGAGAAAAGAAAGGTTGACAGCAAAAATGTGTCCGTTTAAGGATGAGAAGACTGAGGAAAATACTTTTTTGTTCCCCTCGAGGGACGCACGTGGCCAGTATGCTTTCTTTAGAAGCAGTAGCAAAATGAATTGCAGACACACGCACACGCACATCTTGAACAACTCAATCTTCCAAAACGGAGGTAAGCTGAAACCAGTTGACGTCGCCATATCATTCCCATAGCAGAATAAGTGTAAAAAAAAATGATAAAGCAAGAGCAATGGAAGCTTAACTGAGAGAAGCCTGAGTCCTGGGCCAACACAATGAGCCCTTTTTGGACTCTGAACTAATAAAATAGTACGTGACTGACGTGATGCCAGAAGGGAAAGCAAAATAGATGAAATGCAAGAGAAAATAAATCAGATACCTCTCTCAGGTTTCTCTGCTTCAAGACGCACAAGAGATCCTTTGCTAAAGATTTGCTTCAGCAACTTTGTGATGGCATAAAAAAGGAACAATTCATCTCACTTGTCACGGATGAATCAGCATGTACGGAGCACCTTTATGACAGAGAGAGAGAGTGGTGCAACGCTTAGAAACTCCCCACCACGGTTTGATATATTCCTGCATAATGTTTCTGTGTGCGCCTCTGGGGGAAATATACTCAGAAGTCATGAAAACTCTGTGATGAGACACATTTCTGACAAAGGTCGGCGCAACTTTTGATGATTTATCTCCCCCACAACAATGTCAGGAGGCTCAGCAGAGACAGGGAGCTTTTTTGGCCCATTCTCACAGAGCTTAAAAAATGCAGAGTCAAAATGTGTTCCCTGTAAAATGAAAAGAAAAAGGTTGTTGCTGCATTTCTGACGGATATGACACCTCAACTGTAGGACTTTAAGGCCAAGCTTCAAGGAAGAAACGACACAGTGACCTCGTGTCTGTGGCACATGATTTTCAGAGGAAGCTGGAGGTGTTTAAACCTGACATACAGGCGAAGAGGGCCTGCTGCACTCCAAAGATTTTGTAAAAAGCAAAGAAACCATGCTGAGTTCCTGGGGTGGCTGATCTAAAATGTTCAAAGCCCCTTTGAGGAGTTCTGCTTGGGAAAACAAAGTTCCGCTGTGCACCGGAAACCCATTTTATGTGAGAAATGTCACAGAATTCTTGAGATAAAGACAGAGTTTCTGACCAGCTGCTTTGCAATCTTGATTTGACTCCAAAGTGAACTGTTGCTGCTGAAGGCTCACTGTGGCCCTCTCACTTTCTGCACAATATAATCCCGTAAAATGCTTTCTGTATTGAAATGATGGCGCTAGGGTTGGGAACCGAAATTCGGTTCCAGATGAGAACCGATAAGAAAATGCCGGGTACCGGGTACCCATACAAAATACACAATTTTGGCTCTGCTTAACGGTTCCTAAACGCGTTAGACCCTGTATTCCAGTGGGTCCGTCTGCGCCGCAGTGACCCGGTGGAATACGGGGCGGACCTGGAGAATCACAGAATGGCCGGTCGTCAGCGGGCCGTTGGCGGCCGGCTCGGTACGCTGACGGCCGGCACCGCCCTTAATAACTGCATTATGTAAGTTGCGCTAACAGGCGACAGAGGTCCACAGTTGCCCCGCAGCGAGGCTCCCCCCGCCCTCCCGTAGACAATTCACGAGCTCAGTCACTTCATAACACCAAAGATGGATCGTGGTAAACGCTCTAAAGTGAGGCTCCACTACACTAAAAAAGAAAAAGACAAGGCACAGTAATGCCTGTTAATAGCTTGCCACAGGCATAGCTCAGTTAAAATAAGCACAGCTATTGTGCCATACATTTGTATTGCATGTATATTTTTTATTTGTAAAAATGTCAGTTAAAGCTTAAAAGAATAAAGATATTTTTGTTATCTAAATGTTTGACCTCTTTCTTTTACAATTTTGGAATCGAAACGGGGAATCGATAAGAACCGGAATCGATAAGCAGAACTGGAATCGATACATTTCAAACGATACCCATCCCTAGATGGCGCCCTACGTTTTCTTCAACATACTGCTGTGACTCAACATTTTTCAATATAAGGAAATCATTCTAAAATCCACTCACAAATGAATATTTTTCCAACTATCACACCTTTTTTTTGAAAAAGCTAAGCTATATCTGACTTGGCACTTCATTTTTTTAGGGTAGTGCCTAAAAAAACAAACAAATTTGACATGTCGTGCCTGTATTCAAATTTAAATATTAATACGCTATGTTGTCAGTTCACACAGCGAAGTATACTTGAGGTCACAAAACTGCATATACCGTGAGGACTGAAGGATATAATTTGACCCATTACAGTTGATGCTAAAAAGGTAACAAGACAGTCAGGGATAGGGATGGGTACCGAGCCCCGGTATTAAACGGGCCCCGGGGCTGAATTATTAAAGACTGTGGTACCGTTAAGCTACAACGTTATCGGTCTTTTTATCGGTGCAGGAGACATCTAAAACATGTCATATGTATTATTGCTACACAAACATTATATTGCAGTTTTAGTGTCGCCAACTCCGTTTCTAATACGCAAAAAGACTGCAAAATGTGTCTATGATTATTTTTAGTATTTTCGATCTTTTCCAATACAATATAAAAAGTATTAGTACCGTTAAAACCTTAACAATACCCATCCCTAGTCAGGGAGATGTCAGTCAAGCAGTGTCTACACACCCACACAGTTCTGCCAACTTCCCCCCACTTTAACAAGCATAACTTTCCGCAGCAGCGCAATACACTCTTCTTCATACAGAAATGACCAAGACTTGCACTGTTGCAATCTAGAAGGATGATGTTTGTTGATGTAATTTGAGAAAACTGTGTTAACAAATGGGTAATAACTGGCCATAAAATAGAAATGCAGGACTAATCACTTGACCTTTTTTATTCAAATAACATTAACAGCCTGACTAACAGGGTAAGAAGGGCTTACTTTGACTTACAGAAGAATATGGCACTTGTAGGCACAACCAAAATCTGCCTGTCGTATTAAGCTTCTCTAAAAGAGAGAAATCTGCAGATTCGGCTTTGATTCCCTTCCAGCTTAAGCCCAGTTCAAGCTATTTGAATCATTGCACATATATTTGAGACATTAAGCCCAGAGTGTCGATTTAAAGCGGTTCATCACTGTACCCTTAGTTATTAGCTGACAGAAGTGGATTCCAGCTATGTGTCTTTGCCCCAGTACTACATTTTAATTTCCCTTCTACACCCCTGCCTTTTAGCCAGAACAAGTCTCACTGGATCTTTGTGACTTCCTTCATCAATAAAGCACTGTCACCCACAGAGAATATAGAATATGGGGCGAGGGAGGCTTTTGTTTTCTTTCTTTGCACTCGTCTGAACTAGCAAAATGTAGATGTCTACACAAAGTGCAACAGTTTGGAAACTGACACCAACATGGCTAAACTGTCAAGACATGAATACTATTTCATTCAGCTGTACTTCATTATTTAGATATTTTATTCACAGTCAGTGCATTAAATCATTTTGTACGGATTTGTAATGGTTTAAATTACAAACGAACATGACTCTTTACCTGACGACACTAATACTGCAACTTCAAATATATATTAGTTCATTGGGGATAATAATATAAAATACTTTGATGCAACTCAATCTGTGTATCTACCGTCCAATTGTTTTTCTTTATTAAACAAGTAAACGGAAGAGCGTCTGAGAGACGTTTTTGCTTTTTGCTTTTTACCTTACTAAATGTTCTAATGGTCATTGGAGCGAGGGGCGGGGTGAAACTAACGGAAGTGATTTCAAAACAAAAGCACTCGTTTGCTTGGAACAGTGATAATATTATAAACAAGGGGAAACTAGGTGAATTTATCGATCACAACGAAAACGGCCAAGACATATATTGAGCCCAGAAAATGAATGTTATTTAAGGGCTGTAAATATAATAAGCCTGTGTCTAAAATGGACAACATTGTTAGGAGATTTAAACTACAGCGGTTCTGCACTGCGGTCAAATCAGCCGTCTCTCGAGTTTGTTTTTTCAAATCAGCAGCTCTTCATTTTTTGTCCTGCTATATTTGATGATCGATACAAGTATTTGTTATCATAAGTTCTTAATAAAACTGACACTGTTGGACTCGGTACTAGTTTGACTGCTACCAGAAATAAAATGAAGTAAGCCTATACTTTTACTGTGTACTTAGGGAATAATCCTCTGCCAGAGTCTCCTCCAGTACATAAGGCATGTTTTCTGCTATCTTTGATGAATGATAAAAAGACAATTTTACCATTAGTTCTTAATGATATTGATACTGCTTGACTCAGTAGTCTTACACCTACTACCACAATACAATGAAGTACTTCTAGTGTGTTGTTTAAAAAAACAAATCCTCTGTCAATGTCCCCTCCTGAGTACAAGAATGCATGTTTTTCTGCTATTTTTAATAAGCATTAAAAAAACTTTCTTCCTGAGACTGATATTGTTGGACAGAGTATTTTAAGAGGATATGGTGGACATATTATCAGCAATACTTCCAGTCAGTACTACGGCAGCAGCATTTTTACACCTTGGAAATTCTTTAGAGACTGGCCTGGATAGCTGGTCACAACTATCCTTCAGCAAAGTGACACAGTCTGTCACTCTTGTTGGCCTCTTATGATGTTGCTGTCTTTTAATATATAATTATTTCTCAGCTGCTAGTTCGTCACAGATTCTTCATTTTCATCAGCCTCATCCTTCCATCAGTCCCAGTCAACGCCTCCAGCACACTTCCAGTGTCTGACTCCATATGATATTGTCCTGATGCTGTAAGGGTGATGCCCCATGATCACACAATGACCCCTCTAAAGTCTGAGTGCCAAGGACCTCATATTATGTCTGTCATTAATGTTACATCACCCATTATAACAATTTGCTTTCCTTTTTTTCTCTTCTCTTAACTGAATAGCCCTGTCTGTAAGTATAATACAATGTAAAGGCCTTTTCCTGCACCCTTTGAAGGCTTCAAAACAGGCATTTTTACTGTATGTGTTTGGAGAAATAACACAATCAATGGCCCAGAATTGTACTTTATAAACTATGAATCTTGGCACTTGAAGAAATACAGACTGGTTAAGCCGGCCAGGTTATATATCCCTTTTTTGGAGCCCTTTTTTTCAATATTTATTAAAATGTTTTTTAAACAAACCACTATCTGAGGATAATACAAGCAACAATAAAACGCCCTTTATCTAGATTCTAGAAAGCCATTGAAGCCCATGAAGAATTTATCCTTCCACAAATCTTTTCATCTGCTGTATTAATAAAGTTGCCACGTGTTTTCAAATTCAAGTTAAGGCACTATCTGTGCAGAACATTACAAATATTCTTCATTTGCAGTATTTTATTTTAAAAGTGTTCAGAAAGACTGCATCAATGATATGCTACAGTATATATCTATATATCTATATACTGTAATATCAATATTGTTAACTTCAATCAAATTCAATTTAAATAGTGGGCAAAAATGGGTTAATTGCCATGCATGTGATGTTTGATATAGTTTACGTTGAATTTCAACTATTTTAGGCAGAAAAACGTATATATTGACTATAACTTCTTTTACAATTTACTATAATTTAGAAAGGTTTTTGTGAGAAATCATTTCAAATTAAACTTTTTTTCATTTTATATTTAAATTTGAAATGTTTGCACACAACATTATTAATTTACACATTTTTGTAATTTAAAAAAAATGATGAATCCATTTATTTTATTGTGTTTCCTTGAGGCGTGGGAAAATATATCAGCATGTAGTTCAACATGCAAATGTTCTAGTGCAAGTAAGTAAGTATAACATGGAAAAGGAAATAAATAGGTTTCATAGGAGGATGTGGATTTATTTTCTCTCACCTTGTAATTACACAATCAAACAATCTATAATTTAGCTCTGGCCTTCACTCACAAAGAAACATTTAGTTGAATTGGACACATTTTTCGAAACTCTATTGACTGACATGCAATGACTGGGAGTGATGGAAGAATCTGCGAGGAATGAACTAGGAGCAGAGAAATAATCATATATTAAAAGACAGCAGCATCATAAGAGGCCAACAAGAGTCACAAGGGTTTGTCACTTTGCTGAAGGAGTTGTGACCAGCTATCCAGGCCAGAATCTAAAGACTTTCCAAGTGCTAAAAATGCTGCTGCCGGAGTACTGACTGGAAGTATTGCTGATATTATGTCTACCATATCCTCTTAAAATACTCTGTCCAACAATACCAGTCTCATGAAGAAAGGTTGTTTAACGCTTATTCAAAATAGCATAGAAACATGCATTCTTGTTCTCAGGAGGGGACATTGACAGAGGAGTACTGGAAAAGTACACAGTAAGTACTTCATAGTACTTGTGGGGGTAGTTTCACTAGTACTGAATGGCAACAAAAAATAATTCCCTTATCAAACTTAGCAGAAGTGGCTTGATTCTCAGCAGGGGACTTTGACAGAGTATTTCTCAAAAAATACACAGTAAAAGTACTTTAATGTATTGTTAGTAGTAGGCTAACTAATACAAAGTCAAACGGTATCGATTTCATTAAGAACTAATGGTAAAATTGTATTTTTACCATTCATCAAAGATAGCAGAAAAACATGCATTATGGAGGGGACTTCACAAAGTATTACTCACAAAGTACACAGTAAAAATACTTCATTTTATTTTTGGTAGAAGTCAAACTAGTACCGAGTCCAAGAGTGTCAGTTTCCTTAAGAACTTATGGTAAAAAATATCTCTATCAAATATAGCAGGAATAATGAAGAGCAGCTGATTTGAAAAAGCAAACACGAGAGACGGCTGAGTTGACCGCAGTGCAGAATCGCTGTATAGTTTAAATCTCCTAACAATGTTGTCCATTTTAGACATAGGCTTATTATATTTACAGCCCTTGATAACATTCGCTTTCTGGGCTCAAAGTGTGTCTTGGCCGTTTTCGTTGTGATCAGGAGGGGACATTGACAGAGGATTACTCAAAAATTACACAGTAAAAGTACTTCATAGTACTTGTGGGAGTTGTTTCACTAGTACTGAGTCCAACAGTGTCAATCTCAAGAAGAACTAATGGCAGAAAAAATAATAACAAACTTGAGAGACGGCTGAGTTAACCGCAGTGCAGAATTGCTGTAGTTTAAATCTCCTAACAATGTTGTCCATTTTATACATAGGCTTATTATATTTACAGCCCGTAATAACATTCATTGTCTGGGCTCAATGTGTGTCTTGGCTGTTTTCGTTTTTTATTCAGTAAAAACCATGAGAGCCAGATATGTAGGTTTGTTATTTATTTAGTGATTAACAATACTGCCATGTCATTAACTTTGATTTCTTTAGTCATATTTAGAAGATGTGGTGGTGGTGCACTTGTGTCCCTTGTGGCTGAAATTAGTATTACAACAAACACTAGTGACCCTGGCATAAAAAATACAAAAGACAACTACAAAAAAATAAATCTTGCCCCTGGCATTTCTTCATTTTCCTGTTTCACCCGTGAAAAAAAGGAAATTGCAAGATTATTCTGGAAGGACCATTTTCACATGTTTAACCCTGTAAAGCCCAAATATAGAAAAACATTAGATTTTTTTTTGACCTTTCAGATGTTGTTGTAGGGAGCCTCTGGAGCAGAAATGAAAGAGTTTTCCATTTGTCTACGTTTTGGTAAGTTTTTAGGGAAATGTTGTAATATTGCAACGTTGGCCACAGTGGGAGCAGAATTTCTGTATTTCTACTCACATTGTCTGAATAAATATATTAAACAACTAAGGGTTGATTTGCAGGATTGATTGCTTACTTAGCCCTATATCAGTATATAGCATGAATAATAATCACACATCAGTCTTATTTGTTATGAATAGTCATTTATTAAATAGTAATGCAATGGTATTCCCAAAAACTGTTCCTGTCGTCAGAAAAGCACAGACGGACGTCACACTTGGTCCATTGCGTGTATGTGTACCTGTAAATGACATCCTCTGTGATATCTGGACCAGACAAATCAGTATTGGGACTGATAACATATGTTTTCAGCCAGCGATATCTGTCACAGGGCTTGTTGTGTTTATTTGGTTGGGGCTCGATGTCCACATAATCACTGAGAAAAAAGTGGGCGAATTTCACACAATGCAGAGGAGGAGAAAACAATATCACCTATCATCCATCAATGTCATGCGGATGTCAATAGATTGGGTAATGAGTTATGGTATGAGTTAGTGATAATTACTATTAATCATAATTTAACTACTTTTCAACCACTTAGACTGAATACAAACATGAAGTCTGTAGCTCTGTTTGCCACGTGTCACTGAACTCACCAGAGATGCAATCAATCTTGGGTCCAGAGCAATCACAGGAGGTGAACAATGGAACAAAAACATGCTTACACGTATGTGGCTCAGGAGATAAATGGACCTTTAATCAATCAGGGTCAGTGATTTCATCTCCATCATTTTCAAACAACAAGTGTCCTTGCGCAAAACATAATTTTCATTTTAATATCTATGCTTCGTTGGATAAAGGCTTCAGCTGAATGACAAGTTATAATAATGATATGTTTGACGGATCGTTCTGCTCGAGGTCATTATATGGATTTTATGTATTGAAGGCTGAGAAGGCTTTAATAGCAGTAGATTGGGCTTGTGTGGGCTAACTCTGCACAAACAGCTTGTGCAGCCAGGAAGAAGTAATAATGTGCTCGTTGCCCTCACCAATCACACCCACACACACCTGGCCACCTCTTAGTCCCCGGGTCGCACGGCAGATTTAGCGGCAGAGCTGTCAATCAAGCTACACCCACAGTCCTGCAGGCCTCTTCTGTCTGTCACCCTCAGCGTGTGCTCGCGATGCAGTCTGACGTCGGAAGCCAGTCGATATGAAGCAGAGTAAATACAGCGCACAAGTGTCCCTGTTCTTCAAATGTCACCGGATTTTTAAACACAAATCGGTTCTAACACTTCATAGCAGAACTTTTTATTACCCCTAACTTCCTGAGTTCATGTCGATAAGAGAAGGAAAGGATGATGAAAAGCAAAGGGAGATGATAAGAGAAAAAGCAGATTGGAGCTGATTCCTGCTTCAATCTGACAGATGATCTGAAGACTGTTATTCTCAGGCTGCGTGCCCCCTTCTACCTCAGAACACGCTCTATCTCTGTCTTTGTACAGTAATAGAATATTCTGTCCCAAGACTCCTCCTGTTCACGCCCGCTCAGGTATTTTATACTCTTTGACTCTCTGCACTTCACAGACTCTTCTGTGGCCATTGTGCTTAGAAAAAAAAAAACAGCTCTTACAAAGGCCCTGGAGATTTCTGCCCCCTAGCTCCCTGTCATCCATCTGCCAAGGCCCACACTCCCCCTCCTCCCCTCACCCTCTTACCAATGATAATGAGCGGTGGACTTCACAGAGAAATATCTGTCAGTTACTTCGGGTTTTTTTTTTTAAGCTGAGGCTCTGTGATTCTCCGCCATTGATCTTGTCTCATGTCCTTTGGTGAGCTTCTTCTGTAGTTCCAAATTAGAGCCTTCCTGCTTTCTTTTTCTTTTTTCAAACCTCAATGTCCCTTTTTCTTTCAGCAGTACGCCTGCTGCAACACACAATATCGGTAAACCACACCAAACAGTTGTTAAATAGTAATCCATAATTTTTATTCAGCCAGCGATGTTGCAGCACATTGCCAAATGTCTTGTCTCTCCATAGTGTAAACTACAGGGATTATCTTGTGTCCTTCAAACAGTCACTTATGAATACAAGATCTAGGGCATTGTTTAGAGTTGGCTCCACATGCCTTCCTACAGTCAATTAGCTTGGTAAATAAAAGGCCTTGCTCCATTTAGGATGGATCCTATGTCTGACATGAAAGAGGCGTCACTCCCAAAGGCCCCAACAGCCTTGGCTCACTTCTACGAGTTCCTTCTGTTCACAAAAAGAACGGGTACTTTCCGTAAATAATAGTTGCGTGTATGTAAAAATAACCGCGTCAGTGTTTCAAGTGAATGTTTGGACAGAAGAGTTCAGACTCCAGTGATTTAGAGTCGTCTTGTTTGCCATGTGCAGGTCTTATCTGTTATTTGTTGACTAGTCCAACACAGTAAAGCTGATATCCACAGAGAGAGGTGTGCACATGGCAGTGTGAGTGCTTGTGTCACTCTCTCCCTCCGACCCACAGGGGGCAGACTAATGCCCTTATCAGAAGCTGACATGCTGCCACCACATTCCTCTCCCTTGCCTCCGTCTGCCTTTCTCTCCCCCTCCTCTTCTTTTCTCTCCTCCTCCTCTTTCTTACCCTCTCTTTCTCCCCGTCTCTCTTTTTCCTCACACAGACCCAACACAACACATTTGTCCCCATCTCACTCTGCTCTGCAGTTGCGAGGCATGCCATCGGAGGCGAGATAGCAGGGCCCGGGTCGCAGAATGAAGCAGCGGGGTTTAAACCGGCTGCGGTTATTAGCATGTTGAACAGCTAGGTAGTTATGAAAAAAAAGGAGACACAGCCAGGGGTAAATAAATACGCTTCACGTGGCAAAATCACTCGCTTGGCCACCAACCTCAGACCACAACAGCCAGGCTTCATGCTGAACTGTATCTGTCTTGGCCGGCGGTTGACATTTAAGCAGCTTAGGCGGATGAATATCTTCACACATTGCACGCCGGTCTCATTTACAGAAATGGCTGGAAACATGGCCGTGTGCAGGGGAGCATTTCCCAGTTTTGTTTCATCAGAGGGAATCAAGCATTCAATGCTGTCAGCATGCCCGTACTCAAACCATTAACTCAGCAAACACCGGTCCCCTGCCTCCACTCCAGCAGTGGAGACCTATGAGTGGTGGTGTCCTGCAATTGCACAGTTCTAATCACCACAGCCTGCAATTCACTTTCTCTGGAATCTGCCACTTCCCCAAATGTATTCGCTGGCTGCTGCAGTGAAGTTGGAAGATCTCCTAGGGCTGTGTATCCACGATGCCAGCTGCTCTGTGTTATAACTTTTGGAATGAATACGCCATTGTTATTCTACCTCTGGCTCCCACAGCGTTTAGCACAGAATGATTGTGAGAAAGGGAGAGCAGATTAAATTGATAGAGAAAAAGAGAGTGCTTTGATAGAGAGTGAGCAGAGAAAGGGAGTGCAACAAAATAATGTGAAAATGAAGGAGGGAAATAGAGAATATAGGAGGGAAATATAGGACAGCACAGTGAATGTAATGAAAAAGATAGAGTGAGAAAGAGAACTCAGTGTTTTGCATCTAAATCCTGCAGAGTGTAGCAGTCCCACACCTCATCTGCATATTAAACTGGCCCTGTGGCTGCCTTCTCTCTCAGAGGGTCAACTATCATTGTTTCTGTTGGTTTAAACAGAGCACTGCCTCGCAAAACAAGGGCATCAGATAAGTCACACAGTTGTTTTTTTTTCATATGTGCGCGCAATTTTTAACAGCCTGCGCCTGTATTTCATTTCACATTGACCGAGCTTTTGTCTTTGCCCCTGGACATTCCTGCATTAATGATACACACATGAATTAATCACACAGCCAGGCAAACAGCAGCATACTCTATGATAATGCAAATTAGAGCGACGCCATTGGGTCATGCTATTTCTACCACAGCTTGTTTTCTCGCTGCAGCATCCATGATAATTAGGCGATGTGCAATTGTTTTGTGCAAAGAGACATGCATCACCGAGCAGCCACAATGAGAAGTTGTGCCAGAGATTCATTTTCTTCCAACACTAATGCTGAGAATATAGCTGCCATTGGCAAGACCCACAGGGCAGAGTAAGAAAAGCATCAAGCACAGCAAACAGCACGCAGGTACATCCAGGACTTGTCCAGGCAGTGAGCAATCTTCACGTGATTGGAGAAAGAATTGCAGAGACGTGGCCGATGTCCTGTTTGCATATTTACTGCTGACTCTGTCACAGCCAACCCATCTGCAGTATGTGATGTAAGAGCTCCTGACAGAGCTGCAATCATTTGACTCACTACTATAGGTAACCTATTCGACTGCATTGCATTGTCAGTTTTGGTAAAGGTTGCATACTGTACGCTCCGTTTAGCGAAGATTTTTATATTAAAAATGCTCTGTCAAGGCATGCCCTTGAATGTGTGAAGTTACTGTATCTATAATACGGACACAAGTGTCATATTCTCTAAACACACATTAAATGATGGTTTTGAATTTTGGCTGCCAAAATGTGTTGGCATAACTGATGATGCTGAGGCTGAGGCTTTTGTGCATGTCAATGGTCTGCAAAGGCTAAATCCCAAAGTTCCCTCGCACTCCCCCCCTGCCCAAAATGCCTCCATTGGACTCCTTTGTTTACTTCCTTAACATGGTGACATCACTTTGTAACATTCACAAAAATGTTAAGAATATGGCCTCTAATATTTTTCATGTCTTTTTTGGGGGACATTGTAAACCAGATGTGTCTCTTGTTCTAAGGGAAATGCAAAGCCACACTAACAACTCTCTAAGAAAGTCACATATAAAAACATTATCTTTTTGGCACCATGCTGAATTTGCAATAATTATTAGCAAAGCGGCAAGCTACATAGCTTCAGAGTACACCTTAATATACATTTTTGTAACTCTTACAGTGTTATACATCAATGTTGTGCTTCTCACAAATCATATGGTCAAATGATTGTTCTTATACCTTCAAAAAATGTGATTGGAGTTCAATTTGATGACCTTTGGGTTCAAAATTGGATAGAAACCATAGGCTGTATGATAGAAACACAGCTGGCCAGGGGAGCGCAGCTACTTTGGAAAATGAAAATTGAATCTTCAGTAGGATCTTCAGTAGGATTTTGTGTGGGAAAGCTCTGTAAAAGTTATTTTCAGCTCTATAACAAGGTCACACTACTTCTATGTAATCCTATTTTTTACAGAATTGGTACAAATGTTTTTAGTTTTTTTGTATCAATTCTGAAATATAAGACAGCTGCTTCTTAAGCGACAGGGACACAACAAAACCACATTCAGCAAAACTCAAAATAGTGGCTGAAAATGATCAAAATAAATAGACTGGACGTTCTCTTGACCTACAGTGCAGACTACGGTGCAATAACTTTGTACCTGAGGTTTTTGATAATGAATTGGAAAAACAATCAATTTCCTGGTCAAAAAAAGGCAACTTGATATATCTACCTGTTGCATATGGTTATGAAAAGATTATCTATTACTTATATATAGTTCAAGCCATATGACATTGGGCTCAATGCAGTGATCTAGTGCTGCTTTCTGGCACTCAACTCATACTTGATGTATAACCAAACTTTCGCATGATTTTTTCTGGCTCAAGATGTCTAAAAATAGTCTTGCCAATGTCAACCGCTGCATTTTATTTGACATAGACCAGACATTATTCAAACATTTTGAGCCGAAAAAACAATATTATTAATAACACAAGAAGTGACAGCCTGAAGGCAGTGCTAGATTGATCACTGAATTGAGCCCAATGTCATGCAATGTCATGTGGCTGGATTTTCATTGTCCTGATAAATGGATAAGACGTGTCTGGAGCAACTAGGAAAAACAGGGATCCATCTCAAAAAGTAGCTGTACTACGTCCTAATCACCTTGGGTCATAGGAGGACGCTTAGATATTCTGGGAGGAAATCGTCAGCCTGCTGCCAAGATTTGCTATGAAAATATAGTCAGTGGGCTTAGTAGAGGCAGATTTATGCTGACTTAAAACAAGCCTCAACCTGTAAAATGCTGGCTATTCAAGTAATGTATTATGTAGAACACTATGCAGACTGACAGCTACCTTGTTTGTAGTCGGAGTGTGTAGGGTAGCTTCAGAGAGATCACTGAAGCTCACTGTGTGTGTAATGAAGCCCTGACTCAATAACAGATGCGGGCTTAAGGCCAAAGGCTGAGCCTGTGCTTCAAAGGTGCAACGTCGCTACGAGTCAGTGTGCCCGGGCATGCTCGCGTTTGATTGACAGCCTGTTGGTCCCTGGAACTAATCTGCTTCTCCCTGTAAGGGACACAGAGTTAGTTATGGCTACCTTGTTAAAGGTATGTCAGGTTGGCTACATCGCCGCCATCATGGGAAATGTGACACCCATGTCACTTTAACTGGTGGAGATGGCCACTGCTGGCAGCCGGCCTGTCAGCCTCCACTGGGAACCTGGCACGCTGTCAGGAGGAGTGGAGCCTCGCCACTGTGGAGGGAAAAAATTGCATTTAATGGAGGTGAATGCCCAACACACACGCATAGACATTCTCTTGGAAGCCTCTGTCTCTGCCTGGGATGTGAGGGGGGCTGTGATGAGGGGGAGAATAGTGAACTCGTGCCCATCTGGTTGTTTCTACCTTTACTCTCTGAAATGCATGGCAAAGATGAATAAGTGGAGTGATGGTGGCAGGCCCAGTTCAGCTTGGCAGGCCGGTTGAACATGCCTGTGTGAGGATGGGGAAGGGGAGGGGGGGGGGAAACAGAGCGAGTAAATGTTTGCACCTGTGGACCATTATCACCTGCAGCGCTCCAAGAGAACAGTGGCCAGAACTCCTTTCAAGGCAAACAAATCTCAAATCTGACAATCATCTAAATGATGAAGACTGTACTGAATTTACCTCCTGTTGAGTCTTTGTATGGTATGCTGGAATGTTTGTATAGGTGGAGGCTGCCTGAGGAGATTTGCATCTACTGTACTGTAGCTTAGTCCCCCTTCTCCACTTTTTCAGTGGTGAGAAAATGTGTTTCCTACCATCTGATCCCCTTTCCTTTTCTACCAATGCAGGGCTTGGTAAAAAAGAGCCTCTATTGATAGACCTCCTTGTGTTTCTTTGATGTTCTAAACAGTGCGACGTAATCTGCAGACGCTCCGCTCTGATCCAAACCCCTCAACCTTGCATGCTTTCTAGTCTAAAGCATTTCAATTCATTTTATAATTGAGTTTGTCTGCTGCCTCTGTGATTGCTTTGGATCTCTATTTTGCTATCAAACAAGGCAATTACTTCCAAGTCGCATATTTTCTCCACCGGAAAAAAAAAAAAACACCCCAAAATTTGCATGCAACTATTTCAAAATATCCTGCCAGTTCTGGATGTCTTGCCTTGCCATGATTGTGAAGTCGAGAACTAACGGCTAAAAAACCTGACAGCTATCAATAATTAATTAATGCGGGTTAATGTGTTAACAAACTTATAGTGGTTGATAATTAGATGAGCAACAGCATCTGATTCAGGCTTAATTAGTAAGCCACTGTCTGTTCTGTGGGGCTTTAATGAATAATTAATTACAAGAAGCATGAATTATTAGTGCTTACCGAAGATCCTCCAGAAACACACGCCCGTCCCTGTTTGTGGTGTTATCTCGTATTGATTGATGATTCGTTTTTGATTGAGGAAAATAAAAGAAGCTCTTGTGCTACAACACTGCAGTTCATAGATGTGCATGTCACAGATAACAGAGCAGCGTTTGATGCAGTGTATGTATATATCTATACATATATATATACAGGATCCCCATGTGGTTTCATAATAGTCGTGACTTTTTATAACACAGGTGTGAAATCACACAGACACACTCCTTAAAATGGTGCACACACAACCTCATTATAGTGCACACTGCCATTTCAGAGTCCTGAGATTAAGTGAACAGATTTATTTTCCGCCCTTTAGTGCACATGGGTAACCTCAAGAAAGTTTTTGTGAGTGTGTGTGGGGGAGTGTGGATTTCTCATCTGCAGACACTCTGATTTATCCGCTCTACATTTGCATATGCGCACAATGTGATTAACCGCCATGCCTTATCTTTTTGCCTTGCTACTTCACCACACACATGCACTCACACTCACACACACCCACGCGCGACGCGTCACAAGCTCACACAGGTCGGCGTGCGCACACGTTCCCGGGCAAACAGCATTGTGTGTTCTGAAGTAGCAATGATGAAAAGGCACATTAAGCCACACACCAAGATAAAGAGTCTCTGAAACAGTGTGTTCTTCTCCAGCTTCACTTACAGTCGGACTGTAGCAGTTAGCGAAGCCTCCAGGCTTTCCCCAACTCATTTCAGTGTCTTTATATATGGCCCGAATCCCTCACTGGGGCCAGTTGTGCTGGTGAAACTGTCCATGTTTCTACATTCAGTTGTCAGTCACACAAAGTAACTTTGTACAGAGGCGCCAAGGGCTAAAATCAGCTGCAGCTAGCATCATTTAGATGCTGTAATAATATGTCAGTACATATCATTAACACCCGCGGAGCCTGGAGACACGTGAGGGCAGATTGAATGACTTACTCCTCAGGCACCCTGGGCTAGTGTGTGTGTGTGTGTGTGTGTGTGTGTGTGTGTGTGTGTGTGTGTGTGTGTGTGTGTGTGTGTGTGTGTGTGTGTGTGTGTGTGTGTGTGTGTGTGTGTGTGTGTGTGTGTGTGTGTGTGTGTGTGTGTGTGTGTGTGTGTGTGTGTGTGTGTGTGTGTGTGTGTGTGTGTGTGTGTGTGTGTGTGTGTGTGTGTGTGTGTGTGTGTGTGTGTGTGTGTGTGTGTGTGTGTGTGTGTGTGTGTGTGTGTGTGTGTGCGCGCGCGTGTGGGTGGGTGGGTGGGTGGGTGTGTGTGTGTGTGTGAGACTCACCACTACAAAAGTTTTCAAAAAGAAATGCATCTCCCATACATGCCCACTTTATGCGTTTCCCCTCCATAAACAGATCCTTTAAATAGGTTCTCTTTGCAGTATATGTGCTTATTTTGCACTTAGGTGGTTGTTCCGCAGGCTGACAGACACTGATGTGTTTGTTTTCAATAGGATTTTACAATCCCTCTTTCTTTGATCCACTGAGGCTGCTCTTTTGGCAGCTTTGCTGTCAACATTTGAAGGGTGAAAGTACCGTAGAAGGGAAACTTGAACAACACCAGAAGGCTGACTTCCTGTACTCTTGAGGGCTCAGGTGTTAGCAGTCAGTATGCGGTGCACGCACGCACGCACACACACACACACACACACACACACACACACACACACACACACACACACACACACACACACACACACACACACACACACACACACACACACACACACACACACACACACACACACACACACACACACACACACACACACACACACTCTCTCTCTCTCTCTCTCTCTCTCACACCCACACACACACACACACACACACACACACACACACACACACACACACACACACACACACACACACACACACACACACACACACACACACACACACACACACACACACCACATCCTGGTGTAAGTGTAGGCTATACCAACAGAGCTGATTACTTTCAATGCTGAATATGATGCATTATCACCTCCTGTAATAATGTCCTTCTCACTTAATCATATTTCTCACCTCACACATCTGATCACCTGTGCTTCACCCTCTGCTCGGAAAATCCCCGTTGGCTCCTTCTTGTCAAATAGCTGTAATCAGCACTGATGCTCTGTTAGACCCCTCTCCAAGGCATTAATCAAATTGTATTGTATTGTAATGCCACAGGGGGCCGTTATAACTGATATTCTTTTGACAAGGACGGAGAATAAAGAGATTCCTTGATTGAGAGTGATTGGGCTGTAATTGTTAATTGCAGCTATTCCTCATCATGTCCCTTTGTTTCGTCGACCACCTCGCTCCTCTTTCTGGTGATGTCTGTTTTTTTCTACTTAGCTGAATTTCTCCCTAAATCTGAGAGGAATGTGAATAGCAATACGTTATAATCCTCTCCTTCACTCCTCTCCCCTCCCCCTGTGTTTCCAAGGTCAATACAACTCATTCACTTTTCTTTCATGATAAAATCCACTCCCAACTTTAGCCAAATGTCCGTCTACCTCTGGAGATTTATCTCAATTATTTCCCCACCAGTGTGTCTGCCAGCTATTAAACATGAGCATCAGAGTGCCAGGTCCACCTAGGGAGACATAGTCAATCTTTTGATGTCTTGTGAGCGTCTATCGGCTATACGGATGGGCTGTAAATTCCCTGAAGGCGGCTGAACAGCTTTATCCACAACAGCAGGAAATCCAGCCCCTGACAAGGAGAATGTGGACTAATCTGCCACTTTTTCAATAAGCATGGCGAATACCCTTAAACAGCACGTAAACTGGAGTAAATCCTTTTGCGTATGCCGGGCTATAATAGCAATCGCTCTCCATTGTTGTTCTTGTGTGAGGAGGATGAATAAGGCCTGTATTTATTGTTGATGATAGATTGGCAGCTAATTAGGAGGCTGCGTGTAGAAACATAAGAGTATGCATACTGAAGGTGTCTGAGAAGCAGAAACAATGGAGAGAAAGAAAGAATGGAGGGAATTTAAGATGGAAGTCAATAGAAGCAAAAGAGACGAACAGCAAGAGTAATATCCAGGGACAGAGAGGGAGAGAAGAGGAATCGGTATTGCGAGATAGTCCTTGCTACCTCGTCATGTCCTTGTGCAGGATTTATGAGCTCTAAGATCAGGGACAGGTTTAGGGTGCTAGCAGGAGGAACGTTTGGAAAAGTGAAAGGAAAGCAGGGAAGGATCCAAGGATGGCGTTAGAGCGGAGAGAATGCTCAGATCTACAGAGCTGAAGTAGGTTGAAACCGCGCTGTGGGTTGGGACGTCGCTCCCGCGTAATGCCAGGTGACAGGAGGAGAAATGGGAAGGCAGAGAGGAACAAAAGGAAGAAATAGAAAAAAGGGCCCGAACAGAGGGAAACGGAGCCAAGACATCATTGAAGGATCAGAGGGCGCTGATTTGATTAGCTCTTATAACATACAGGTCAAGGTAGAGGGAGTGAAACAGTGGAAAACAAAGCAAAGGAGAAAGGTGGAGGGAAGAGGGAGCAGAAGAAGATCAAGTTAGGGAGGATGGGGTGTAGGTGGATGTTGGGGGGGTGAGGCTATGTGGGTGGTGTAATATATCTGTGTCACAGGGATGATGAAGGGGGCCAGGAGGGAGAGCTCTGCAGTTCCACCTCTGGCCCCTGGAGGAAACACACTGACCCTGGGCCTCCCCCCTGGCCCACCTCCCCTCCACCTGCACGATTTATGACACTCGGGGTCGGTCCAGGGTTGCTCGCTTTAAGGACATCGGTGAATCGAGTTGTGTGTGTGTGTGTGTGTGTGTGTGTGTGTGTGTGTGTGTGTGTGTGTGTGTGTGTGTGTGTGTGTGTATGTGTGTGTGTGTGTGTGTGTGTGTGTGTGTGTGTGTGTGTGTGTGTGTGTGTGTGTCTGTGTGTGTGTGTGTGTGTGTGTGTGTGTGTGTGTGTGTGTGTGTGTGTGTGTGTGTGTGTGTGTGTGTGTGTGTGTGTGTGAAGCAAGCCGTTGTGCCAAGCAAGCCGTTGTATGTCAAGGAGGATGAGACCTTAGTGCTGCCTGGGGAAAAGGGCAGCAATGATTTTTATCTGAGGCTCAGAAAGTGAGCACGGGCACATCCACGCGTAGTCCCGCATGACACAGTTTGAAAGGAGAAAGACTGACAGAAACCCAAATGGAAATCAAGGGAAAATTGGACCAAGATGACTGAATGAGAAAGGGTAGTTGGAGGCGTACTGCATACTGATGGTTTCGCTTCATTGTCCATTTTCACTATGATGTGCCGGCTCTTCTGCACGGTGAGATCACTCTTTGAACCCTTTTTTTTTAGAAGTTTCATTCGCTCAGGGTTGCTAAATGGGAATGTTAGACTATTCTATCTAGATCCAAAATTGGTTACTTGATTGACAGAAATGTGATCAATAGTAATATTGAGTAAGTAGTACGAAATATATCATACTGGTCATCTTCTCCTCAGCTCTTCTCTGGTATAATAGTTTTACTAGAAGGGCCGTTTCCATGAGCGAAAATAAAGTTCTATTTGCAACAAAATTCAGGAGGTTATTCCATATCCAATGATATTCCACCAAGTTTCATTAAAATTGAGCCAGTATTTTTTTCATTTTCCTTCAGACAAACAAAGAAACAACCAGCATAAAACCATAACCCCCTTGGCTTAGGTAATAATAAAAACTAATTTGAAGACATCTCCTTCTGCTCCATGAAATTTAGATTTTTCCATCGTTTTCTGACATTTCAAAGCTGCACTCATCAATATACTTTTGTATCAACAATGGCTTATTGTCTAACTTTAATGTGAAATGGGTCCCTACTGGTAATGAATCCACTGAGAATGATCATTGATTCTGAAGTTTCCCTGAGCGTTATAAAGTCTTTTTTTTCTTCCTGCAACTGTAATATTTGTGGTTAACACTTACAGCCCTCATGAACCACACGCAGCAGAACACTGTTTTTGTCAGACGAACAAAGTTAACAACTAGCTGCTGAACATAGTAGATAAATTAGCGGCTAAAGAGACACCTATTTCCCTCCAGAGTTGGTGGGGACCAAACATTTAGCAAATAGGAGAGTTCACATGCAGGCGGCCAGAAACCCCAATTCAAACTAATGAAGCCCCGTTGTCGTAAATATGTGAGAAATATTGGGTGATAGACAGATAAATCAACAATAGTGAATTGTAGCCCTCTTTTCCACATGCTACTTTGCTCCATGTGATTGTTTTTATGGTTTCCTTTGTTGCATATTGTATTGCCATTTAGTTGTGTGATTGATTGTGGCTATATCCACTAGAAGAAGGCTTTATCTCCATTATCCTTTGAGGCATGCTTGAGATAAAGGGATATACACATAAACTTGACACGCCTTAATGATAAACCATAAACACAGTGTATATTTAAATGGCACATCAGTGAGCCAAACGCATTGGAGATGGCAGGTAGGAATATTGAAATATGGCTTATTGTCGCGGGCGCTAAGCGAAAGCAATCGGGGAGAATTGGGCGGCATACGGTACGAGGGGTGAGGGTTGAGTTGAGGGAGATTATTGCTGAAGGAGTTGAGTCAAAGGACTATTGTATGTATGGAGATGAGGCGGGGATGAAGGTCGCTCCTCATCCATAACAGATGATTCACAGTCTGCCCTGACCTTTCATACCAGTGGATTTATCTCTCTGCTTACTCCATCTGATGCAAGCAGAGTTCAAATGTACGCCGCTCATAGCCAAAACATACACACATGGATCGTATGCAAACATGCGGACGTCCACATGTTTGATTCGTGGATGCACATTTATAATGCACATTTACCTGCGCATCATGTCAAAGGTTCACTGCGGCACCCTGCTCACATCTAATGTGACAAATAACTTCTTCCTCTGGTTGTATTGTTCTAATCCCTTTAGTGGGCTGCGGAATGGAAATATAATTACATTTCCGTGGTGCAGTGCCTTTGATAAGACAGCCGCTTGCTGAGCTGAATGTCTAACCGAGTTGGACGCCTCTCCAAAGCCCTCTCCACTTTACTTTTCCCCCTGACTCACTCCTCTCCATCTCTTCAGTCTCCCTCTCTCTTATACTTCTTTTTTTCCCGTTTTTGTTCTCTCAACCCCACGCGCTCCCACCCTAGCACTTCAAAAAAGCTAATTCTGCCTCTCTTTCTCACCCGCCCAGGTATTGCAGTGGATAAAAGAGGTGTCGTCTACTTCGTCGATGGCACCACCATTCAGAAGATTAATGAGAGGGGTTTGCTCTCCACCGTGATTGGCTCAAACGGACTGATGTCGATGCAGCCGCTCAGCTGTGATGCACGTATGGACATCAGTCAGGTAAGCTAAAAAAGCTGTCTAGTTAACTGGGGAAGAGCCAGAGCAGCGTCTTTTTGTCCGAATTAACATCTAATCTGTCGAGAAATAAGACTCATTCGTGTGTGTTTTGTGGCGCCTAATTAAAGTAATTAACCCCAAAAAAGGTTATAGATTACCGATATGTTGTTGTTGTTCTCTTACAGTTGGTGATTGTTTTGTCAATCTCAATTGACCGACCCCAAATTGGTTTGTCTTCTTATAGGTGTGTGTGGGTTTCTGGGAGAGAGAGAGAGTAGACAGCCACTGCACAGATTTGATCAGCCAGCCCTCAGATCACACTGCTGACTTATATCAGGCCTATTAGAGCAGAAGATGAATTATAGATGAACTGCTGGCTCTATAGAGGGATCTCTGCTCACACATAGGGGAGGGAAGTGCCTGTGAATGTGCGTCAATATGTGTGTGTGAATGTGTGTATGTATGTGTGAATCTGCGTGTTCAGCCAGGGTGAGCTCCCAGAGGTGCTCTTATATGTCTTTAAAGGGGCCCGTGTTACCTCACAATCCGTCTGTTTGTTGGTTATCGGGCCCTGCAGCGCGTCCAGCCTCATTCATCCTCCATCTGTGTTTGTTCTCATAAACTGCTGTGACCTCAGTGTGGCATCAGTATTGATGGAAACTGGCTTCTATAGCTACGGCTAGACAAACAACACGTCTGTAATTTATGCAGAATAAACAAGCCAAATGTTGGCTTGAAGTCCAAATGAAAGTTGAAGTCTCACTTTATATATAAGGAAACATAATCTGAATTGATACAGCAGCTTCTAAGCTCCAACTCCTGTGGTGCACTACTGACTAGTGCTGGATGTCTTATGAACGTTGATACAAGACTCCCCCCCCCCCCCCCCCCCGTGCTGATAAATTGGCAATCCCCTTTGAAAGTGGAAGTTAGCAAACTGGGCTAACTAACTTTCACTTTTCTTTCAACACTCATTTGACTCTTCTTACTCTCTTTTTTTATTCAGCCGAATCTTTTCAATAAAAAAAAGAAAAGGTCATATGAATCAAGATAAGATAAGATGGACCTTTATGAATCCCTGTGGGGAAATGTTATACTCATATTATATTATGAGGATAGAACAGAAAAGCAATACATAAGATAAAGTACAAATTGATAAAGAATTGGTGACGTACTTCTTCAGAAAAACATCTCTGAATTATATTTTCCTAAGGACATGCATTTCCTATATGTTTGAGATTTAAGACATTCAAAAATAAAATTAATTTTTTTAATATTTGAATGAAAAATTAACCCAAAAAATAAAGCTTTAACAATATGACGTTTCCTTGAAAATTAGACAATTATACAACAATTGTTATACAATACAATTCTCTAGTGTTATTTCAGAACCTCCTGTAGTGTAAGCTGTCAAATGTCATGTATCAGTTGTAGCGATGGCAAAAGACCAGCCTGTCAAAACCCCCTTGACCTCAGCCTTGACACTAATGTACAGACTCCCACATGCATTTAGATCCAAATCACACATCATTCTCACTAATCCAAAGCCCCCCTGCTGGTTAACTACATGTGTGGCTCTTGTATTCAGAACTATTTTTACTGCCTGCCCACACAGACATCGCACCAAAAACTCCTCCTGAACACCCGAGGCGCAATCACCACGGTAGCGCACAAATCAAAAACAAACACGAGGAATATTGATTCCTATCAAATGTTTTTATTTTCTCTCTTCAGTTTGATTTTAATTGAGCGGGGCCCAGCTCTGGAGTTCAACTCAACTTGTGAAAGTGACCGCCTGCCAGCATCGCAAAGTTCAATATCACCAGATTTGATGCGTGTCCTCTTCGGCTAAGGACAGCCTGAGTCCTGCTTGATGAATCTCTCTACCTCTTAAAAAGGGATTTCAAAGTGAACCCTATTCTCTCTCATTTGACAGTGCCTATAATTGGACATGTCAGTGGCAATTTAACATGATCCATTTATTTACCAATCCATCGTCGGAGTCATCAATCACCTTCGCTGATCCTGCAGACGCACCGTCTCAGCAGCTTGCAGTGTGTGTGTGTGTGTGTGTGTGTGTGTGTGTGTGTGTGTGTGTGTGTGTGTGTGTGTGTGTGTGTGTGTGTGTGTGTGTGTGTGTGTGTGTGTGTGTGTGTGTGTGGGATGGGCGGACAGGGATGTGGGCGGTGTGCAGTGGGCGGGTGTAGGTTTGCCTGCCTTTGACCCCCACAGCGTTAGCGGGCAGGGAGTGCTATTTGAGCCCGCAGCGATCATGGTTATTGGCTGACATTTGCGACAGTGCCGAGGCGAGTCTTGAATAAACACGGGGAAGGCTCCCTGCCCGCCGCTGACCTTTGCATGAACAGGGAGGGTCAGGAGGCCTAATGCTGTGTTATTAAGGAGCCATTATTTGTAACACCTGTAGCTGACTATGGTGGGCGATAGCCAAACACTGCTCTCTTGTTCTCCTGTTGTCATTTTTGATAGAAATACACTCACTGTATGTTCTGTCTGTGTTTGCCTACGTGTGTGTGTCTTTCTACAGGTGCGTCTGGAGTGGCCGACAGACCTCGCCATTAACCCGCTGGACAACTCCCTCTACATCCTGGACAACAACATCGTCCTGCAGGTAGAAAAGCCATCAGAACACACAAAAATATCTCAAGTTCAGAAATCCTTTATTTGGCCCACAGCTGGGAAATGTACATTGTTATAAAAATACAAATGTAACATGTATATTTTCTTCTTTTGTGATGCTATTTTATTTCTATTGAGATGTTTACATATTCAATTGTTTATTTCTAGTCTTACATTTCTCAAATGTACAATGCCTTGCTTCTTTTTGCTGCTGCAACGCAAAAATGTAATAAGAATCAATATATTACCAATGAAGTACTTCTTATCTTATCTTGTTATAGCAAAGAGGCAGTGCAGATAAAGAGAAAAAATTGTATTCGTATTTTTTTTTCTTAAATATAAAGCTCAAATAAATACACATTAATGGGGATAAATAGGTAGCAGCATATAAAAGTATTGGAAGATATACAAGTTGTGAATTTGCAACCGTAATAAATTCATTAAATTGTGAAAGTTATCCAGAGTGAATTAAAAATAATGTTTTTGTTCAAGCATATCTTTTCTGAAAGACATTGGCATACATACTGTACATGGCCAAGGAAAGAAAGAATAATGAAATACTCCTCACGATTTGCATTTCTGTCACTTAAGTTGCATTTAGAGCAAGTGAGTCTGCTAATATGACAGAAAGGAAAATAGCATATTGATCAAAATAAAAAAAGCACTCTACAGAAGTTGTTTTTGAGAAAATGTCCCTCTGGTTATGCTAATCACCCTAGAACATGTGAAACCTTAATGAGATGTCAGATCAGGTAGATCCAGGTGTGGAGGTTTGATCCACTGCAGCAACACATTTGATGTCATTTGATATCATTAACTTAGCTTTCTCTCTGCATTTTACAGAGCCTATATCAAAAAGTGTATTTTTTTTTTCCATGTCAGGTATCAGAAAACCTTCAGGTGCGTATTGTGGCGGGCCGCCCCATCCACTGTCAGGTCCCCGGTATCGACCACCACCTGGTGAGATGGGCGGCGGTGCGCACCACCCTGGAGGCAGCCAAGGCCATCGCACTATCCCACCTCGGCACGCTGTACATCGCTGAGACCGACGAGAGGCGCATCAACCGCATCCAACAGGTCACTGTCACTAAAAATACTGAAACATTCATTTAATATAAGTTAGAGATGCTATGATTTGTCAATATAGAGCAGCTACCGTCATGTCATTGAAATCTACTTTTCTAATGCCAGCCATCACCCCATACATTTTCACACCGAGATTATGCGTGAGACATCTTTAAATGGGCCGTATTATAGTTTTGGGGGTTTTCCCTTTCCTGCAGTGTGTTATAAAGGTTTTGGTGCATGTAAACGGTATGCAAAGGCTAAAATACATGAACCGGAGAATGAGCATAATAGGGCCCCTTTAAATCCACTACTTCCTTCATGTTGGAAATTGGTAACCCTTCTGATTTTCATCAAGATGCAAAAAAATTCCTAATCCAACTTTTTAACATATTGCCATACCATTTTTGCCAACGTGTGTGTATTATTTACAAAGGGTTCAAACCAATGCCAGCCTTTGTGAATTATCAGAGAGCAATGGCACCTGCTAATAATAATGTCATTTAAATCTACTGATCTGATGTTAACCATAAGGTTCCAATTTTTACAGAAAGCTTTTAATTAGGGCCGGGACTAGATTAAAAAAAATTAATCTAATTAATTCGAGGTTTTGTAATTAATTAATCGAAATTAATCGCATTTTTAATCACATATAAATATTTGACCTGAGAACAGTGAGAAGATGTCAATAAAGTGTGCCGTCACACAGAGGTAATTTGAATTTCTTACCGTGGTCCAATGATCCCCAGTCAGGGCAACACATTCGGCTTTCTCCAATAAATTCTCTTTATCTTCCTTTTCATTGTCATAAAGCTGCTGGATTCTTTTTGTCACTGTCTTTCTGCATGGCAGCTCATATGTTGTGTCAGACGATGCAATCTGTAGTACCTTTTGCAGCCCATTATCTTCTACCACTCCAAGTGGTCTACAGTCGAGTGCAATCCAGTGAGCTGGTTATTTTTTCAGACGTGGACTTAGTTATCTTGGCCCTGAAACCAGTCATCTGGTTGAGTGTGGGTTGGGTGTGGGTCATACTTGTCAACCCTCCCGATTTTCGCGGGTGCCCTCTCCCGGTTTCCTCCCGGGGTCATATTTCTCCCGATTTCTGACAAAATCAGATTTACACACGACTGTTTCCACTCTGACTTTAATACAGCTACACCATTGTTTGGTTTCCATGGTAACAATTCTCTTTAGTAGCGCGCGCAACTCAAAAGTCTGAGAGGGTGAGGCAGATATTCACAGAAAACAGAACAAGAATCGACAACTACTCTACTCTCTGCTCACTCCTTTCCTGTAAAATGCAGGTCCAGCCCACACATATGCTCCATCAAGGACGGTGCTACAGGCCGCAAGGCAGTGCACTTACAACTACAATAAGCATGTTAATGTTAATCTAACAGCTCCGGCGATCCACTAGCACCGCCCCCCCCCCCCCCCAATTTTGCATTTTGAAATGCTTTCGATTTCTGAGGGCAAGTATGGTGTGGGTCCTTGTACTCGGATTCGGGCTAACGTCCACGCTAGCTTCCACGCTAGCTGCTATAGGTTTTGCATTGAGGTGATACTTGAGGCTTGATGTGCTGCGGTGATATGCGAATTCCTTTTTGCATAATTTGCATACAACCGTGCTCTTATCGACGCTTCCATCCGTCCGTTTTTTAAAACAAAATGTCCCATCCACGGGGCCAACCAAAGCGGTCTCATCAGCTTCTTCGTTCATGTTTGACTATTGTTCACTGTGGTTTGTTGCTGTCTGAAGTCATGAACGTTAGTTGGTGCTCCAGTATAATCGGTACGCCTGAAACTCATCCAGTGAGAAACGTTCCGCAGGGCAAAAATAAGTGCGATTAAAATGCGTTAATCTTTTTAACGCGTTAATGTTTGTGTAATTAATTAATCTTAATTAACGCGTTAAAGTCCCGGCCCTACTTTTAATAATACATACTTGAAGCCATTACTTTCCTCATGTTAAAGGTCCCATCATATGCTTTTCCGTTTATTACCCTTGTGTGTTATTTAGCTTTTTATGCAGTAAAACTCTAACACAGAAAAGACCTGTCTATGCTGCCCCAGAACGCCTCGTTGGAGATTTTTCTATTTCCATTGTTGTCTTCTGGGGCCTATTGACGTCACTACGTCCAAATGGACCAATTGGCACACAGCTATAGAACAATAGGCACACCCTCTGCCAGGGTGGACTCCCGAGCAGCTCAGGAGTCCGCCCCTCGAGGCTCCCGGAGCGGACAGTGTGAGGTGGATTTCCCGCTGTGTTTCCCTGGATGCTGGATATAGACCAAGTGCCGTGCCGGCGGCCCCACAGAGCTCGTCTCGCTGTCTCGCAGACCCCACGCAGCAACCAGGAAACGACACCAGTAACCCAGCTCACACTGTCCGCTCCTCACAGCAGCGAGTCGCGCAACGTCCCGCCAACACGGCCCCCAGACCCCACGCAGCATTCTCATCTGTTTGTCATTACTGGTGTCATTTTCTGGTTGCTAACGCCATTGTAACACATAATCACTGATGTTCCACTGTAACGGTGGTGGACTCATCAGAACAGAGTGGGCGAGCTGACCAATCAGAGCACAGTGGGCCCACAGGCAGGGGGGGGGGCAGGAGCTCCAACAAGGCGTTTAGGACAGAGAGTGAATACACATACTTTACAGAGATGCTGTATGAGAAACCAATGTGATTTTGGAACATTGAACATTGTAAATATATTCTAGTAGACCTCAACAATGGAATTGTGATCAGTAGGAATGGCCAAGACATGGGACCTTTAAAGTGCTGTTTACCATGTGTTAATTATCAAGATTCACTAATCCAACGTATTAACATATTGCAATAATTTAGATTAGATTAGGTTGGATTGCAATAGATCAGATTTGATTAGATGTTGTTTATTGATCCCAAAGAGCATCTATAGCATACATACAATTATATTTACAAAGTATACATATATAATTATTCTATAGAACAGGTGTTATCTCTTGCAAGCCTATGTTGATCATCACAGAGCACGGCTCTTGCAACAATGTATTTACATCTCCAGAAAAACTGACAAACAGCAAAACTTCTCAGTTACAACCAGCCATCCATCTGGCCTATTGACATGTATTCAACCACACAATTGTTGCATCACTGTGGTCTCATTGTTTGCTGCGTTTGCAGAAGCTGCGCAGTAAGAAAAGTGTTCAGAATCCGCCTCTTAAAAATGCACATACCAAACCCCATCGCATCTAACAAACAATCTCAAAAGTCTGTTTTCACTTTTGGAAATAATACTTTTTTGTCCATTAGCTCCATTAGCTAGCAGCATGCTTTAAGAGCCCCGCAGCATGTGGGCAGCAGCAGCACAAAGATATTGCCTGCTAGACTCAATCAATAGTCCCTTTGTGGTCAGCAGCACCACGCTGAGTTCATGTGGAGGCAGACAGGAACATAAAACGCCTCAGATGCCTTTTTGATGGAGACTGGGCCGTCGTGTTGGATAGGGAAATCAAGTCTTTTGAAGTCTTCTTAACTGTATTTATCACTCTTATTTTATGGTGGAATTATTTCTAAAGGCTTATATTATGCAAGCAACCCAACATTCACATATATTTATGAAGGTTCCTGCACAGAGTCTTAGCAGCAAGTACAAGTTCTCCTTTGAGAGTGAATGAAAGCGTTTTTCTGAAAATGAATCGTGAAATAAATTACCGGTGATGTGTTGCAGACTTTCGCAGTGGTTCTGATGTACAATCAACAAATTCATGAACCTGGCAGGCTGACGCAGATTCACTTTGATGCAAAAAAACTCAATTAAAGACAGAAAATGTTGTCACTTGTATGACAGACTAGCTGCGTACAGGTACAGACTGACAATATATTTAAAGCTGATTAAAAAAATGACACGCAAATTAACCGCTACATTTCATCTTAAATGGCTACACCAGCTGCGTCTTGTACTGTTAATCCAGCAAGTATTTCTTCCTCAGTATAATAAGCCTTATTAAATGTGAACGTGCCTTGGCACCAGTCTTTAGGCGAGGCTTTGGCACCGCCGCTGGTCTGCTCTCAAAGTCCAGACGCGTCATTCTGTCTCAAGCAACCCCCAAAACCTTTGGGCAGAACATCAAGGACCCCAAATCCATAACCAATATGTGGTGAATTTTATTTTTAATCTTGAATAGAGGCTGGAGAGTCATTGAATATGCCTGATATTAGAGCTTTGAGGTGAATTAAAATTAAATTGCATTACAAATTAGCTTGGTTGTGGCTGTTTTTCTTTATTTTCAATCAAGCACAAATTAGAAGAAATTGTTTTTTGTGAAGTGGTCAGTGTTTGAAAGTCAGATGTTTTTTTCGCAAACAAGTCACAAGACTTCCTTATTTGAATTCTCAAGCTCTTCTTTATACACACAGTACTGTATACTATGTGTATATATTTAATTATATTTCTAGGAGGACACTTTTAAGTCTTAACTAAGCGTAGTTAGGATTGATTTTCTACTCCGAGATGTTTGATTAATAACGACCATCATCATTACAGTATTTCATCACATTTTAAAGGATTATTTCAACATGTTGTGTCTAACACTTTTATGATTTCTTGCTGCATCTTACAAGAGCACATCTCTCTTGTACATCTCTCACATCCTGTTCTCCTAAAAAACTGTCAAAGCACAAAGGGAGGAAACCAAGAATGACATATTTTAATTTAGCTGTGTAAATTACTTTACGAATATATTTTTTAAAGCCAAACCATGACCATATTTAAAAACCTAACCTTGTTTTGATTTGTTTCAATTCACAACTTTATCTTTAAAAAAATTCCTTTTTCCTCCCTATATAATTGCAGCAGCAGTTAGCTTAGCTGGCTATGCTAGCAACAGGAACACAATGTGCCTACCAGCCTTCCAGTCCTTCCAGTTTCTCCAAACAAACAAGATAAAACGTGTTAATAACTTCAGAGGTACTACAGCCCTGAGAATGATATTCTCATCTAACTCTGTCTAAAGTCAATAAGCCAAATAATGTAGCATGCTCTCTGAGGACTACTTAAGAAACATTACCCCTCCAAGATTAATCAAAATCAATCTGTTGGTGTAGCACCGTACACCCTCATATATTCAGCAGCACTCTCCATCAAGACAATTAGTTTTATTTGTTTGGAGAGCTGGATTTCAAGTTGCAAAGATTTATCAATCTGTCAGCGGGCAAAGCCCCATTTAGTCTGGATGGGAAAGACAAATAATTCTTTTTTTTCCCGGAAATTAAAAAGAGGCACCTGAGATATCATCTAAGATTGTTTGGTTGAAGCACCTGCAGAGAAAATACATCGTCACCATTTTCATATCATTAATCTGCATTCCAGCTCAGGTTTTCATGAAATGCCATAATTATCTTGTTTGTCAGAGAGATTTGACATGGAAAAAATAAACTGTTGAACATTATCTTCTTTTTGAACAGTGATCTCCCTGTATTTTATACTTTCTAACGTTTTTGAACACTTCACAGGTGTCAACCAACGGGGAGATATCTATTATCTCCGGAGCCCCGACGGACTGTGACTGTAAGATCGACCCCAACTGTGACTGCTTCTCTGGTGGGTCCTCACACACACACACAGATATGACTGTATAATTAAGTAATGTGAAACTATTAGATTATGTCTTATAGGATTACATAGTACTAAAAACAACATGTAACTGCACTTTAAAAGCTTATCAGATCATATCTTACTTGGCCTGGTTCAGGCGTGTATCGAAGGAAACAAAACAAGAGCACTTTAAAAGCTATGACGCAACGTTAATAAATTGCAACAGTCCTTTCCTTGATACAGAATAATTAAATCTCGCTGCATCTTTGTCCCTGCGGATTTTATTAGCTTGAGAGGAACCTTTTTTCTCGCATGAATGTCTCTCTCACTGTTCTCTGCACACTTGAATGTGTCTAAATTATTTATTTCAGATATTTCCCTATCTTAGAACGGCTGTTTTGACTCCCCTCCAAAAATAATAAAGGAACAAATTATGATAATGATGTTTGTGTATATAATGACAATACAGACAAAAGCAAAGACTATCTATAATGTCATAATGGAAGAGTAAGTGAATGTAATTTGACTTTGTAAATCTGTGTGTGTGTGTGTGTGTGTGTGTGTGTGTGTGTGTGTGTGTGTGTGTGTGTGTGTGTGTGTGTGTGTGTGTGTGTGTGTGTGTGTGTGTGTGTGTGTGTGTGTGTGTGTTTGTTTGTGTGTATGAAGGGGATGTATTGGTATTCATGGGGAGACTCCAGCTAATTTTCAGCAGGAACCAGCTTGAGAGAAACCTTTTAAATCCATTGAAATTACAGCTGCTGAAAGAGAAAAGCTCTCTTCTAGCTGCCGAAGGTTTTCACTGCTGGGTGTCTCATGTAAGGGCACCTGAAATGAAGTAAGCGGAAGAGGGAAAGGACCAAACAAATAAGCCGATGTTCTTTTGACAGTTAGGCCATGCTTTCATTGTAAGTGTCGTAGCATACGATTTTATCATTTAATTCTGCTCATAAAATCTGTCTCTTTTTTGATTCAAAATGGAGGGGAAGTGTCTCTCCCATTCCACAAGCCAATGGGTTGTAACCGTCCCTTTTTCTTGGGTTGTACTTTGCATATTTTCAATCATGTCTTGCTGTTAACAGATGATTACTCTCTTCAGAGGTTTTCCATTTCCATCCCGTCACTGTAGACTGTCATACAGTGTCTTTGAACATGCACACATACAGTACAAATACAAACAGACATGAACGCACATACAAACGTACGTAATGTGCATGCCGTCAAAAGATAAACTGCAACCCTGCCGCCTGCGGCCCCATCAGAGGCCCGGGCCTACTGCTGACAGCATCTAAAGGGCCTCACCCCCGCTGTGCTACCAAAGACTTCTGAATGCATTCACTCACCCACGACCACCTTCTGATAACGCTGGGGTCACTATCAAGGTGGTTATATCAACTCCATTGGGAAGCTACAGCATCACAACAATTCCAAGTCCTGAGCGAAACTGATAAACGCTTAAGCTGCGTAGATCTCTTTCTCTGAAGAATAATCTGAAATGCTCACTGTGTTAATATCTGAGGGTACTTTTATTCTTGCTATTTTTTTCCAAAAAGAGTGTGTCCTTGTCTAAAGACTGTCTTGTTTTCTGTCATCAGGAGATGGAGGCTACGCACGTGACGCTCGTCTCAAAGCCCCATCCTCTCTGGCCGTGGCCCCCAACGGCACCCTGTATATTGCTGATCTGGGCAACATCCGGATCAGAGCCGTCAGCCCCAACCAGCCTCAGCCTAGCCCGGCTGGACTGATGGAGATCAGCTCCCCACTGGATCAGGAGCTCTATCTCTTCAGCCAGGTACTCAATGCCTGAGCTATTTCTAAAGAGTATTATTATGCCTACATACTACTCCCCCAAGTTACATGAAATTGAATATTTTGCAAAGCTTAAACATCACCTGGTAAAACTTGTAACTGGAGTGTAGCAAAAAGTATAGCTGATAGTACAAATGACTGAAGGCCATCTGTTGAGAACCAAGCTTAAGTCAACTGACAAGGCTAACGTTAGCGTTCTAATATGATTTGTTTAAAGAGTACAAAAGGTAGCCTATTATGTTATAAAGACAACATACTGTATCTGACCTGACATGTATTCATGATGTGACCTATAACACAATATAACTTAAGTTACAAACCTAATAGGCGCATTCACACCGCAGTACTTTTCCCACAAAGGTTCATGAGAACTTAGTTCATCAGAACTCTTTAGTTCTGATGAACTAAATACAGATCGCGTTCACACCGGAATATGTTCCTGGGGGTGGATTAGGCAAATGAAGCCGCTGACGTCACTTCTTCTTCTTCTGCTTTGGGTTTACTGGCAGGCCGCAAACAACTTCACGGCGTATACTGCCGCCCAAAATCCCTGGCCGGAAGTCCCCGGTTGTTGGGGACTGGCTTCAGTAGAAGCTGCTGGGACTCCCAGCAGCTTCTACTGAAGCCTTCCGAGTAAATAGCCAGAACGCCGACACCTCCTCATCTCCATCGCTCCCATGTTTTATTTTGTGTCGCCATAAATTAGTCTCTCTGCGTTTCTGTGCTGGGCTAATGCTAATGCTAATAATGCTAATAAAATGGTGGCTTCACAACACTTTTTTTGAGTTTTACGGGGCGTGGTTTGCAATCCGCCCAGCCAATCAGAAATATAGCTCTTTTCTCACAAGAGAGCCGCATGAGAGTCCCTGCTCTCTAGCAGGGACGGAAAAGGAGGTAAAAAGGTTCTCATGAACTCATTTGAAGTCCGGCTCTTTTTGGTGTGAACGCGACATTTCGGAACTATATCGGAACTAAAGTGGGAAAAGTACTCCGGTGTGAACGCGGCTAATGCTAAAAACATTAGAATAAATGATTTCATGATGTTAGCTAGGTTAGCATGTCAGATATTTCTCTCTCATTCACCATGTTTGCATAAAATGCACTAACATTACAGTTACACTTGCAAATGATAAGCAGTTAAGTTAAATATATTGTTTGTCCCCTAGTTTTTTTTATTGGACATCTTATCAGGATATAATGACTTCTTATTTATATAGTTGAATGGCTTTGAAGTCATCCTTCCTTTGCCTTAGTGAAAAGGATAAATAATATGTAATATTTTTTAACTGAGTTAAATTGGCAAATTCAGTCCTGATTATAACTTCCAAATACTCTTTTTTTTCAAAGACTTTAAATAATGCCACGTTTTTTTTTTTTTATGTGAAACAGAAATGCTAGGGGGGGATTTTTTGGTTAGAGTCTGGGATATGTCAGTGATTAGCGATCACATTGATTTTGATGCATTGCATCAAACGCATTAAACAGCAGCAATAACCCTTGTGGAAACAATAAAGAAATAGCATGCATTTGCCCCATAGGGTAAACATGAGAAAATGGCTCAATCTGGTAGAAAATAGTAACAACTATTTTGAAGCCAGGGCTCTAGATACAAAACGTGAAATGACAACGCAGGGTTTTGTTCTGTAATGGCAGATCAAAAACTGTGCTTGTAATGGGTTTCAATGGGGATCATTTTATCCTTGAGGGTCTGAGTGTCTGTATTGTGGCGCGCAGTATTATACACTTATTATTTGAGTTGAGGTTCTTCAATGTATGCTATGTGCATTAACCCAGCCAACATTAACCCAGCCAACATAATTGAATAATAAGCCAACAATGTCCTTATTACTACTTAATGGGACATTTTAAATCAGATAATGCAGTTTGGCAAATAACTTGTTTATTTGACTAAACAACCCGACCCTGACAAATTCCCATCTCTTCTTTGTCCCGACAGAACGGCTCCCACATGCACACCAAACACCTGATCACCGGCCACTTCCTGTACAACTTCTCCTACGGCTCGGACGGCCAGCTGTCGGGGCTGACGAACCGCGACGGCCACGGGATGCAGGTGAGGCGGGACGCTCACGGAGTGCCTCTCTGGCTGGCCCTACCTGGCGGACAGGTGTACTGGCTGTCTCTTAGCAACAGTGGAACACTGCGGAAGGTGTCAGCCCAAGGCCATGACATCGCCCACATCACTTACCATGGCAACACCGGTCTCCTAGCAACCAAGAGTGATGAAAACAGTTGGACCACTGTTTATGAGTATGTTTCTTTTTCTCTGCTTTTTGTGCCTTTCATTTTTATTACTTTATTTATCTTTTTCTTTCCCTTATTTCTTTTCTTCCCCTTCCCCTTCCCTCTCTTATCTTTCATTTCATCCACTCTCTGTTGCTTGAATATGAATGTTATGTATCGATGTGATTGCCTGAATGTGCATATGTTTGAATATGAGACAGAGCTTATGTTAACGTTGTGAAATATGAGTGCCATCTGGTGGTAGGCCATCACTGTAAAAAGCTACAGAGACTTTTTTTCCCCCATTTCATCTCTGCTTAAGTGACTGATTAGCTGAAGGCCGTCTCTGCAACACTTTGATCACACACATGTTTGGTATCACACAGATAGTACACATACACACACACACACACACACACAAACACATCCGTCTGAATTATTCACCACTGCCGACCGAGTCTCTGTCTCAAATTCCACAGCTGGATAATTACACATATAAATCACAGTTGACACTTACTCTGTTCCGATGTTTGCGGATGACAGGGGAAATGGAGTGATAGTGAATACGCAAAGTGTGTGTTTGTGCGTTTGTGTGAGCGTACGACTGTGTTTCATTTGTCCAAGCGCGACAGTTATCTGTGTATGTGTGTTTGTATTGCTTGTACATCATCGCCTTTGTGTTTATTCTCCCAAGGTACAACAGCGAGGGTCGCTTGACCAACATCACCCTCCCCACCGGCGAGGTGAGCGGCTTCCATGGCAACCTTGAACGCTGGTCTCGGGTGGAGGTCGAGGCGTCCAACCGGGAGAACTTTATCACCAGTACCAACCTGTCTGCCAGCGACACCATCTACACATTCAGACAAGGTGAGAGATTGTGTTTTTTTATTCCTCATAGGTCGGTCTTAGTAAGCTACAGAAAGAGAGGAGTTTACACAGGTTTGCAATAATCCAGGGGCACAGATGTAATGTGTATTCACTGGTTGACATGCAGAGTCATTATAGCCTCGCCACAATGCATCTACCCCCATCTAGTTCACCAAAAACATGCCGAAAGGCCATTTATGACTCACCGAGGGATCTAGGGGGGACAACATACATACGCAGTGCGAACCATGAGGGCATAGTGATGTTTAAAAATGTATGACTGGCAAACTGTAATAACGTGGCTGTTATTCTGGTCAGGTCAGACACACTGACCTGACAGTTTTCCCTCACCTGGATGTGTGTGCACGAGATTCACAGCTGTAAAAAAATGATGTATCCCTTGATCTAAATTATTAACACATGCATTCGATGTGAACTCTTAATCACAAGCACAATTTATTTTTGTATTTTTAAAAAAAAAGGCAGATCCAGAAGGTGACTTGTGAAATGCCTTAACGTCCGCGGGATAAAATGGATAGAGGGCAGAGATGAGAGGGGGAGAAAATGAGAGTGGAGTGGAGAAGCCGCTCATGGGAGCAGTTTCCTCTCATGTCATTCCTTTAATTGCTTTCTAGCAGTTGTCACAATGACAGCACTGCAGGGAGAGAAAAGCCGCTCTCACACACACACACACACACACACACACACACACACACACACACACAGCCACGTCGCCGTGCTACAGTTTGACAGAGCTGCCAGGCATAAGTTGAAATGACCTCCTATTTTAGTGCCCCCCCTTTACTCCAATCCACAAACTCTTGGTGTTTCTTCCTGCCTCTAAGGCAACAATAACCATATGTACAGAAAGAGGTTTATAGCGATGCAGGGAGCTGAAGTTACTACCCAGTTTACTAGAATTAAATGTAATGGTAAAAATATTGTTTTATGATAATATTTGCAATTTTTTTTAAATGTGTGTTTCAGAAATGGTTCAAAGTGATGTTGATGTGTGAAATCTTTCTCAGGGCACTGAAAATGAAAAAAGTGTTTCTGAGAAACCTTTGCAATGTGTGAACAAACTATCACAGCTCCCCACCCTTACTTCCCTTCCCCCTTTTCTCTCTGTATTACTTTCTCTCTCCCTTTATTCTCTCCGTCTGCCTTTGTCTTTCTACTGCTCTTTTTTTGAATAGATTACATGTTTTCAAAGATACAATAGCTGATACAGTACAGCTAAAGTTGCTGTGACAATTTGAAAAACACTTTTAGATTCAGCAACAAATTTAAACAAAGTTGTCATAAAAATACATTGATTTGTATTCATTGCATTGATGTTGCTGCATGTCATAATTTTTTCTCACCTTCATTTTGAGACACTGATGTTTTTTCACACTTTTTTTCATCCATGGTGTTAATGTGGTTGTGTGTTTGTGTCTCTGCACCTCTGTGACGATGGACCCCAGACCATGCTCAGAGTTCATACAGAGTGAGCGCCGACGGGTCCTTCCTGGTGACCCTGGCCAGCGGGATGGAGCTGTCACTCATCACGGAGCCCCTCCTCCCGGGAGGAGCAGGGGGCGGAGTCAGTCCCACGGCCAGCCGCTGTAACATCAGCCTGCCCGGAGACCACGCCCCCAGCCTGATCGAGTGGAGGCAGAGGAAGGAGCAGAGCAAGAGCAACTACAGCACCTACGAGCGCAGGCTCAGGGTAAAACACTAAAGCTCAAACGTATTCTTAATATAGGAAATCCTAAATCATTGGTTCCCAAACTCAAAGTCGGGTCCCCCAGTAGGGGTTGTTAAGGATTCATAATGGGTCAAATGCCATCTTTATTAAATTTCGGGGCCTATACATTTCTGTGAACAAATTATAGATTTGATTATTATTAAGGATATAGAGTAGTATGCAGTGTACTAAAGATTTAATAGAACACTGAGCTTACACTTAATTTGTAAAAAAATCCCATTCCACCTGTTTAATAAATGTATAATAATGATACAGACAGAGTATTGTTACATAATTAAATATTGATCAGGATCATTTACGCAATAGTAACAGAAATCACCTTTTATTTTATTAAGATAGAAACACAGAAGTTTCTCTTTTTTGTTTAAAAAAGAAGCCTATTGCAACTGTTTAAAAACAAAATAATAATGCATACATAGAGAGTATTACAAAGAAATTAAAAACAACAGGAATATTCACACAATAGTAGGAGGAAATAATCATTTTTTTTACACAAACTTCCTGCAATTATTAGGTTCAATTTGAGTTAATTGTGCAGTTAATAATGTATTATTGCTTCAAATTGTAAGTATCATGTTATATCCATAAAATAACTCAGGGTTTCTCACTTTATGCAATGGTAGTGAACTGTAGTTTGGAAAATGAAATGCATTACTACACAGTATCCATGAATTCACTGCGTTAACCAGTAAACCGCCAACCACCAGCCAAATATAATAGAAACTGTGTGAATAGGTCAAATTACATCACACATCTTAGAAGTGCTGATATAACCAAAAGTGATGCAATCTGACCTTTACACACTGCCATCAGAAATGACAAAGAAAAGTCACCTGCAGGTGCAATCTACTCAGTAAGTCTTTCATTTGTTTAGAGCCACACTGAGGAGCTGTTTGAGCCTTGCTACAGTTTCTCCATTAATTTGGTCACTAGGAGCGAGCTGATCACACACCGACTTCAACTCTTTTTCGCAGAAAGTACACGGCACAAACAGAATATTTCATAAGGACATTTATCTGATGTGTGCTAATTAATTAGCATTCCCTCTGGGCCACGGTTCCTCACTTGTTCAAAAGGCAATTGATTATATATACATTATATATATGCCAGTCAAGTTTGTTCTAAATGTCACAACTAATTTTTCCAAACTAATGAAATCTCTGCTCATCCCAGACGTGCCCTTACATTTATATTTGCATGTCCATGGCCCTATTTATAATTGATGATGATTATAAAGCAGTACAATTTAAAAACAAGGTACATTTTGTTCTCTGTGGCTGACATTTTTACTGATTTTCTTTCCAGGCACATAACAGGAACCTGCTGTCTATAGACTTTGATCAGAACACACGAGTGGGGAAGATCTACGACGACCACAGGAAGTTCACCCTCCACATCCAGTACGACTCTCTGGGGCGGCCCGTGGTCTGGTCCCCCAGCAGCAAATACACCGAGGTGAACATCAGCTACTCGGACGGAGGGCTGCTGTCATCCATCCACCGCGGAGACTGGTCTGAGCGGCTGGAGTACGAGAACGAAAGGGTGGTGTCAAGAGCCTGGGTCAACGGCAAGATCTGGAGCTACACATACGCAGACAAAGTGAGAACATGCTCCAGGGGCGGGTGTGGGGGGGTGTGGATGTGATAGACAGTTTCCTAAAGGGGCCATATTATGCTCCTTCGGGTTTTCCCTTTCCTGTAGTGTGTTAGATACGTTGTTACGCATGTAATTGGTCTATAAAGGTTAAACCCCAAAGGGCAGTGTGTGAGAGTTTCTCTCCCACACACTGCCCTCCCCCCTCCTGCCTGAAACACCTCCAGTGGACTCCTTTGTTTACTTTTGTAAGTGACATCACTATGTAACAATCACGCTTCTATTGGCTAGCGATGCAACACATTGTACATGATAGGGTCGGAACATCTTTAAGCGGTTGACCAATCAGAGCAGACTGGGCTCTGGTTTCAGACAGAGGGTGAAAAGAGGTGCTGCTGGCAGTATGAGAAAAATAAAGAGCTTTTTGAACATTAAAGCCTGTAAACATGTCACAGTAGAGGCTCAAAATACAAATATGACCCTGAAAAATCAGCATAATAGGGCCCTATTTCATGCTGAGATTTGTTGAGGGCTTCAGTCCTCTGTTTTTGTAGAAACCTAACACATCCACTTCAAGGCTGTCGCAGTTAAAACTGAAACTAACACAAAATGTATGAAAAGTCTTTATGTTCTTCTTCTGTGTGAATTGAAAGTAACAAATTCACACATACAGGTCTGTTCTTTCAACCGTTTTTCCCCCGCCCTTTGAGGCAGCCATTGGGTTCCATTCATTTCACCTAACTATGAAAATCAATTTGCAGAGAGAAGATTATGTCAGAGTTCAGTTACTGTGCAGACTTTTTTTAAGCAGTCTGCACTTGATGCCCTCATGACTTCACATCCGCGCTATAGCTTTGAGAGCTGCATAGGCAGGCGAGTTGTTCATTGTGAGGAGTTACGTAAATCGAGTTTCAAGGCTCACTTAACTGAACCTGCGTTTTCCTGAGAGCGAGATGTACAGAGAAAAAGCACTTTTAAAAAGGGTTAGAAATAATGTGCCCCATATGTCGTGATTTTTATGGGAATTAAAAATGCTAAAGAGGTATGCTCCTTTAAGAGTGTGACAAATCTGAAAGCTACCGGAAGCTATAATTTCCGCCCTAGAAAATTAATTGAAATATTTAATGAAGTGATATTCGGCCAGAAATACATTTTTGTGTCAGCTTCTGGTCGAAGACAAAATTAGAGCTTAAATGAGCTTATATTACAAAACCATCTAGAAATGAATAATACCTGCATGTATTATTAATACGTTAATATCATACCTCACAGTTAAATTAGATGAGTATTTTTACACAACATTTTTTTTACTGCAGCTCACACTGTTCAAATATCCACTGGACTGCGGGAACAGGGTTTTTAAAGCTTGCCCGAAAAGTTAAATAAAAGTTCAACGGTAAACAAAATTGCTATAAAAAAATAAAGCTTTGTGGTGATTTTCCCCCCTTTTTGTTTTGTTTTAAGAATTAGCCTTCAATGACTGCATGAAAAATGTTTCCCAAGCTTAAACCAAGGTTGTCTCTGAAGTGCAGACATTTCCTCCATCTGACATTGAAATGAAAAAGAAAGAAAATGTTCATCACACTGTAGAGAGACAGCGTTATAACTCAGCATCTGTGTGTGTTTCTGCAGTCCATTATGCTGCTGCTGCACAGCCAGCGGCGCTACGTCTTTGAGTACGACCAGACAGACCGCCTGGTGGCCGTGACGATGCCCAGCATGGTGAAGCACACCCTGCAGTCGCTCCTTTCCATCGGATACTACAGGAACATATACACTCCCCCAGACAGCCAGGCCTCCTTCATGCAAGACTACACCCTGGACGGGCGGCTGCTGAGGACTCAGTACCTGGGAACAGGACGCAGTGTCATCTACAGGTAGGTCTGTGAGCCTTAAGTGTAGGGCTGCACGATATATCGTGTCGTGACAACACATCCTCACTCCCAGGTCGGCCTATGTTGACGTTATGTCAAGTCCCCTGTGTCGGCTTTTTCCAACGCAAGGGGGGCGGCCCTTAGCGTACATTTTCAATTTTCCGGGATGTCCATAGGCTTCTATATAGCTCCCTAAACGTATGTTGTAGACGACTTGAGATCACGAGCTACCTGCGGGTAGAATGCTACCCGCAGATCCATTCTCACAGCGTAATTATCCTTGTGTTTATTTATTTGTTTGATTAATAAACACAAGTTGGAGTCCGTCAGGACCGAGGGTTGGAGCAGCTAATTTGCTTTAGAGAATATTACACCCGGAAGTAAGTATTCTCTCCGCTTCGCTTGACAAACCCTGTGATAGTCCTCAAGCTCTGTGATTGGATGTTTGAGAGTGCGCCGAGGGTTACGCCGAGCGTCGAAACAATGCTTTGAAATGGGATGGAACCACGGCAGACTGTCCAAAACTAGATTTGAACGGGTCCACCCCGTCGCCAGAACTACACATGCTGGCTATTGTGTGTTTCGCAACATGTTCTCTATCTATGGCACGTCTCTACTGGGAGTTGTAGTTTTAAAAGACGTTTTCATATTTCCCATAATAAGAAGTTGCCAGTATTAAACTGTCTACATCCCTGGAGGTTTAGGGAATAGGAACACTCACATTTAAAACATATAATTAATACATGGGTGAAAATTGCTTGTGCCCATAATGGGCAGCATTAATATATACCCACATGCCAGCTAAGGTCAGAAGAGCTTTATTTAACAGCTGGTCTTATGTCTGTGACCCCTCCTGTTGTTAATTGATAAGCCTGAAACATGCACTTGTCAAGGTTCAGAGGCAAATATGGCAGTAGCCATCGATCATCTTACATTACATTGCATTTAGCTGAAGCTTTTATCCAAAGCGACTTACAATAAGTGCGTTCGACCAACAAGATACAAACTTGAAGAAAACAGAATCATATAAGTACATCAGGTTTCATAGAGCTAAAACATTTCAAGTGCTACTCAACTGGCTTTAGATAAGCCAGTCCTTTATTAGTATATAAGTGCTTTTTTAGTAATTCTATCGCTCGAAGTGGAGTCGAAAGAGATAAGATATACTTTATTGATCCCAAGTTGGAAACATTTGCGTTACATCAGCATGTGTAACAGTTGTAAATATGCAGTTGTGTTTATTTGTAAAACATTTAGTATAATCACACAAATTCTGTGTTTTATTTAATAATTCTGTGTTCATTATTTATTGATTGTTCAATACCTGACAAGGCCGGAGATGAAAAACTTGGATCGCAGGTTCCTCAACAGTGCATTACAAGACATCTATCAATATGTGTGTATACCTCCACCATTAAACTGTCATATTCTGCACATTTCTCATACTATCTACATACATCTTATGAGAGTATAATACATATGTATAATATCAGTTAAAATAAGTGCTTAAACATACAGTAGTTAGCATTGCAGGAAAGCAATATATTAGTACTTTGTCAGGCTTAATATGTATACCCCCAAAGGTTTCTTATTAAAAATAAGACCTTAACCTAAAGTATTCTTTAATGTTTAAATAAAGCCTTATTAGTTTGTCTGTCTGTGTCTCCTATTAATATCTAATAATAAAAATAATACATTTCAATAATGTGCTTTAACCACCAGGTGTCCCTTTCTATTAGCTGTGCACCGTTATGGTGTAAATATAGCAATATACTGATTGGATCAAATATAAAAGTCAGCCAAATTAGTATTGATACTGCGAGGAGACTTATATTGTGAAGAGAAATTGAAGATGTTGTTTAATTGCTGATATATTTATGATCCACGTCACATATTCAGTTTCGGCGGCAGTTATTCCTGTTTGTCTAGAAGTCCTCTCATCAGGGCTCTATAAATAGCGAACTACGGCAGATATGTGATTTAATGCAGCCGAACCGTGTATTACAATGCCGTTATGTGATGACCTCCAAAGAGAAAATCAAGCAAACTCGGAATAAAGTATCATTTTTTTTTTTTTAAATGTTTTCGTATTTCACATCAACAGGAAGTCCGGTTAGCAAAAATATCCGTGCGGAACAATACCCCAACCCATAGATCCGTGGGTGAATAATGTAATCACCACATTACACACATCCCTTCACATTTAAATTTTAATTTACATTAAAGTATTTCGTGAGGCCTTCTAAAATGTTTTTAAATATAATTAGGGTTGTAGTTGAAGAGTTTGTAAATGATTGCGTTGCCCGGCAATCGCACAACAGCACGTCCATTAATACAGATACAGATTTCAGTATTCTGACCCCCTACTCTCCCCATAACTGACGGCAACAAAAGTCCTACATTATTCAATTAAAATAAAGAAGTAAAAACAATAAGTGTGGCTTGATATTGAGTAAGAAAAAGTTTGATAAACGCTGTGAGAATGGATCTGCGGGTAGCATTCGCTCGTGATCTCAAGTCGTATACAACATACGTTTAGGGAGCTATATAGAAGCTTATTGACATCCCGGAAAGTTGAAAATCTATGCTAAGGGCCGCCCCCCTTGCGTTGGAAAAAGCCGACACAGGGGACTTGACATAACGTCAACACAGGCCGACCTGGGAGTGAGGATGTGTTGGTCGTGACGATAATCGCGATATAACTATTTATTTTTTACGACATGCGATACTAAATAGGCAAATTAACTCAAACACGTGATGTTACAATTATTTTGCTGCTTGCTACAAAAGGAAAACTTGCGCGGCTCTCATGTCAGGGGTACTTGAGTGAGTGACATGCAGGCTCTGCATGCACAGCAAACCACCAATCACAATCAAATCTCTAAAGCAAACGGACCCCGTGATTAAAGGTAAAAACACTGAAGAAAGTAGTTTCATGTGTTTCAGTCTATGGTTTCTCCTGGGCAGTTCGGCGCTACTAACCGAGCTAGCTCAGCTTGTTGCTCTGATAACTTAAAGGTCGGGTAGGTAAGTTTCAGAAACCGGCTCGTGTGCACTAAAATTTGAAAGTACACAGCCAAAAAGAATCCGCCCCTTCCTTCAGACTTCCTTACAGAGCACCTCCTCCACGAGAGCAGGCTGCAGTAACGTTACATATCAGGCAAAGCTAAATACATCTAGGTTAGCAATACTACACAGCCAAAGCAACTCCGATATTGACTCTGGTTTGACTTCTCCTAGTTTCCACTTTCTTTTTGTTCTTTATTTGCTCCGTTACATTTTTTTCTTTTGCGACCAGTAGACGATGTTGAACCTAACTCTGCCATGGTGAAAGTGGCCGCCTGTTGCTGGCGAGTCATTGAAGTACTGCTGCAATGCACGCCCAATGACGGCACGCCCAATGAGGGCACGAGATACATTTGTGCGTGCACGAGATGGAAGGCCCGGCTAAACGGATTGGTTGTAGTTTTTACAGTATTACGGGTTCCACAGATGAACATTTTTTATGGATTTTTTGTCAAAGCACTTAAGATATTCATTGCTATCGGGATGTTAAGAGCATTCCATGGAATATAATAAAAAAGTGTATCTCGAGCCGGTTTCTGAAACTTACCTACCCCACCTTTAAGATCCAGACGTCCGTGACTAGAATCCTTCATCCAGTTAAATATAGTTAGAAAAATACCAATTGTATAGCATTAAAGTTCAAGAAAGGATGGTTTGCGGACAAAAAAAACGGTTTTTCTTCAAGTCCTGTATTTTGTTGATACTGTATCACAATATATATCGCAGGGGGAAAAAATATTGCAATATCAGTTTTTCCAATATCGTGCAGTCCTAGTTAAGTGGTTTACCCCAGGATACAGACATTTGACATGCTGTGTGCAAGTGGAAAATGGATGTAATAACAGTGTAATTATGGTGCAATAATGGTGTAATAGTGGTGTTACATGGGTCTAATATGAGTCTAATAACAGTGTAACATGGGTTTAACGTGGGTATAACATGGATGTATGGCGGGTGTAATAATGGTGTAACATGGGTGTAAGGGATGACGTATTTACCTGGAAATAAGCTGCGCATGGGTTCACTCCACAAAAAAGCAATGGGATTTCTCCATAGGATTTTGGAAGATAGCTCGTAATAAGGTCTGTGGAAAACGAACCTGTTAGATAATGCACGTTTTTTTCAGCCGGATAATATCCACATGTCTATCCTACTTTTATAATTTTCAAATCTTAAATGTAATCGCCAGAAGCAAAATGCTAACGTTAAGATATAAACGAACTACGGCAGGGTTGAACGACTTCAACGTCGCACCAACTTAAGATCCATATTCAAAAATACAGATTCTAAATTGTACAAGTTGAAGCTTTTGTTTTAACAGTTTGCAGGAGGCAGGTACTTGCTTTCAAGCAGAACAGGGCAAACAAACTTAGCGGGAGTGTTTACTTGTTCGGTGTAATGACGTACAACGTCCTCAACAACTTCTGTAGTCCTATTCAGCCACTTGTTAACAACCATCGTCTTTCAGACTCGTAAACTCTTCAAAAATCACCAGTGGGGTCACTGCTGATGTATTTAATGTCGTAGAATAAAACGTGATCCGTCTCTTAAATGTGTGTCAACCACAGAACTTATTTCCAGCTATTTTCCAAAATCCTATGGAGAAATCCCATTGACTCTGAGACGAGGGAACAGGAAGTGGTAAAATGCTTACTCACTTCCGGGTTTTAGGACTCGGCACTGCACCACTCTATAGGGCGTATTTGTTTGTAATATGGGTGTGATAGGGGTGTAACAATGGTGTTATATGGGTGTTAAATTGCTGTTACTTGGGTGTAATATGGGTCAAGTAACAGTGTAATATGGATGAGTATAACAAGGGTGTAACATGGTTGGAATAGCGGAGTAATATGGGTATATTACGGGTTTAATAAGTATAATAGGGGTGTAATAGGGGTGTATTAATGTGTAATATGGGTGTAATGTAGAAATGTCATAAATCTATTAATTTTCCCAACCTAACAGGTAATACCCATTAAAGGGTTTAATGGCTGTTGGTTTTATCGCCTAATTCGAGGAGGCAGCGCAGTGTTGAAGAGGTGACATTGACGACACCGCCGCTTTGATTTTGATGAGGCATTATGTATCTTGGCACAACGTAAAAACATAACACTGATTGGCTTGATGAAGGTCCCATAATGAAAGGCTAATCTCAGATGTTTAAAAGCTTTATTGAATCCTCTGAGTCTCGCTGACACAGCACGTGCCTTATCATCCGCCGTGGTTACAAATCACTCTGATTGGACTAATGCGGAGACTGATTACATTTCTTGTTTTTTAACATCATACCATGTCAGACCCACTGATCTGATTTCCACCAAATTCTTGACAACTGATTCGTGCAGTGTGCTGGCATTTAACAATGGTAACGCTCAGGTGCTAAATGTAGAGACTATAATAAATGGCCCTATTTTTAAGATTTGAGAGGCCATAAATGCTGCCGCAGCTGGTTTGGATTTTAAAGATATGTTAAAGGATGATACAACTTTTTTCCTTAATGTGCCCCAGGGGTCATTATATTATTCATGAGGTATAGCATGTTTACTTACATTTAAGTTCAGACTTTAACTGAACATTTTAATTATCTATTCATAACCCAGTCATTTATCAACTATTTAGGAGGTTTTGGAAGTGGAAAGCGGGCATCCCAAGGGGCCTCCAAACAGATTCAGGGGATGCTCAGCAAGTGCAAAAATAAAACATTCGTTTTTAGAGGATCACATAGAATGGCCTAAATCTAATGATTTGGTTGACATAGTTCAGAGAAACAGCAGTTTATAGGATAACATTTTGCAATCATAAATGCCTTAGGATGAACTTGTTTCTATATATTTGGTGTGTGAAGTTGTCAAACAGCAATATTTACTGTCTAGGCTCAATTGTTGAGTGTCTATTGGATCAAATATCATGATCATAATCCCATAGGCATCCAGGAGACAAAACTCTGCAAGAAAAACAAAGTGAGGGGGTGCTATTTGTCCAAGTTTTGTCTGATGGGACTTAAACTTCTGATCTAATCTTTGAATTAATATTTTCTTCATTGCACTTTTTTCCAGGTATACACCAGCAGCGCGGCTGGCGGAGGTGGTTTATGACTCCACCCTGGTGACCTTCACTTACGATGAGTCCTCCGGCACTGTCAAGACCATTCATCTCACCCATAACGGCTTCATCAGTTCAATACGCTACAGACAGACCGGTACGTATACACAAGCACTCAAGACACATCCAACTTAAAGGTGGTCACAAATCTGAATTATTTACAATGTGCAATGAGTCATAATTTAAAAGGATCTATCGCGTGAGGGGCAGCTCAAAGCATGGGCACTCGTACAGATTTGTCTGGAAGCATCAAACTTTGCAGTCTGGTTTTGAGTCAGCCGTAGTGCTGTTTCTTCTGAGACTAACGGAGCAGCAGTTAGAGGTGTGAATAGGGCCGAGCATATGAGAGTGGAAGAGACTGTGGTCTACCGCAGATGCAAATACGAGACCACCCCCCACGCTCACAGCAGCCGACTGCTTCCCCACCTCCGCAAACCAGGCTGCCTGATCAAAGTGAACGAGTGGATGTAAGAATATACACTAATATGCAGAGAGCTGGGTTTGAATATATGTGTTGCTTGTTGTACTCACACAAAGGGCTGGAAATCTTACCTGAAGCCATCGATTATAACCTTAATAACGTGACAATTCACTTCTGATTCGAAAAACTTGCTAGAAAAACATTGCACTTCATAAATTGCAGTGTTATTACCTCAGAAATGGTATTATCACCAATCGGCCCCTTTAGCTACAAATATGTTCGCACAGCTTCGTTGTTAATACAGTTCAACGATTCCCTCAAGTTACGGAGTCTTCCCAGGGTCGTTGAGAGTTCTCATCTCTACTCCCGGTTCACTTCACGAGACTCCCTGATTGGCTCTTCTCGATCAGGTGTCACGTAACTGCGAGGCACAGCTGTATGTGTGTGCGTGTGTTTATGGCTTTGCCCCTAACTGTGAATAGACTCTCACCTTCCTTTTAACTGATCTCATTTCAGCAGAACAAACGGGAGCCTGGGAGAGAGGAGAGATAGTGGTAATTGTCCCTTGAGAGGAGACAAGGAGGGGCGGGGACCAAAAAGGAAGTAGAAACAGGGTTTATAGAGAGGTAGGCGAGGGAGAAAAAGGAACAGAAAATAAGAAGGAAACTTGACAGCTACAGAAGCGAGACGAGCAGACTGTGAGAGAGTTCCCTAGGGCGGCAGAAAAAGACTGCACCTCTCTCTCAGAGCTTCCGCCATTTCCCCATTAGCGCAGGTTTAGAAGCAACATTCCACGGACGATAAAAATAGAAGATGTAATGCTGATCCAGCTCTCTACAGTCGCCAAAGCTAGACACTTAGTCATCTTAACTGCAATTAGAGTCATCTCCAATAGCAAGGTAATGGTGTTTCATTAGCAGGCCGCTTTTTTTCTCCAAATGGAGCTTTGGGAGCGAGCCGCGGAGGTGACGAATGGTGTTGTTAAAGTTGATGTTCTGACATTAAGGAGCACATTGGCACATCATGGCTATTGTCTTTAGATTTCATTATCCCCCCATATTAAAGGTCAGCACTGGAAATGCCAGAGGTGTGGGGATAGTTAAGATTGAATGGATTGCACTGCGTGTGTCTGTGTTAATGATGTTGAATTAGTCCTTGATTTGAATTAATTAGAAAGGCTTTTACAGGGAGGCATGATGGCCAGCTGTGAGGGCCGTGTGTGCAAATGCATATGTGGTGTGTGAACAGTTCAGGCACATGCTAATCTGAAAGCTTAAAGGGTAAATCTCCCTTATGGTTTCTTCCGTAGGTCCCTTAACAAGTCGACAGATCTTCCGCTTTAGCGAGGAAGGCTTGGTCAACGCCAGGTTTGACTACAGCTACAACAACTTCAGAGTGACGAGCATGCAGGCAGTCATTAATGAGACCCCCCTCCCCATCGATCTGTACCGCTACGTGGACGTGTCAGGTCGGGTGGAACAGTTTGGCAAATTCAGTGTCATCTTTTACGACCTCAACCAGGTAGGCAGAAAACAGTCAACTAAACTATTGCACACATGAAGTAGGATACATTTGGTAGTATTTCCACAAATGTGGCTTTTGATGTTGTCTTAAGGCTGCATTAATCAATATTTTTATTAGGTATGGATCAAATTACTTTGTGATATAAAAGTGAAAAAAATACAGAAAATGATCCCCGCAGTTTATCGTCTCATTGTTTCGGGTTTTATGGCCCACAACTTTACTCTTTTTGTTCACACTGACAGCTGTCATTAACTGCTTTAAACTCTAATGCTAACGCGGTAGCTTAGCTCACAAGCATTAAACAGCAGTCAGATGATGTTAGCAACTAACTGGTGAAAATAAAAGACAGTTACAGCTTTTAGGCCTAAACAACAGGAGCGGGACAAATGAAGGACACGAAAAAAATTGAAATGCTCTCCTGCGAATAGGACTTTTATTGTGAAAGGTAGGATTATAATGACTACAGTAAATACGGTATGCACTGCTTTTGGCAAGGTTGTCCTCACAAAAATAATGACACAACTGGTGCAGGCAACGTGATTTGGCAACTTTATTCTCAGTACAATTCTCAAAATATCCAATAAATGTTTGTTTTTTTCGGTATATAATCTAATACGCTGTGTAAAGGTGCTAATGATAAAAACTATTCTATAGAAATATATATTGTCATGAGAATTTTATACACTAAAAAACAATTCACCCTATTGTGTAAAGGCTTTAAAGGTGTTTCTCTCAAAAGGTGGTGGCAAGACAGAGCTAAAAAGAGTGTATATTGGACTTGCGTTTGTCCAGTACCCCACAACATGAAATATATAGGCCTACTTGAGTTACTTCATGAGTGCTAGATATGCATTGGAAACTGTTTGCTAACACGTTCACCATAATACTTTATAAGGCTTATGTTGTATTTACACGTTGGCCAAAAATATATTTTAATACAGCTTTAAAACAACAAGCTGCATAAAGCACCTCAGTCTACATGTGTGCTCAGGTGGCTAACGCATCTCATCTGCAATCCTCTAGGTGATCACCACCCATCTGATGAAGCACACCAAGGTCTTCAACTCCTACGGCCAGGTGGTGGAGGTCCAGTACGAGATCCTTAAATCCATCGCCTACTGGATGACCATCCAGTATGACTCTGCGGGCCGCACCACCACCTGTGACATCAGGGTGGGCGTGGACAACAACGTGACGCGCTACACCTACGAGTACGACGCCGACAGCCAGCTGCAGAGTGCCTCTGTTAACGAGCGGCCTCAGTGGCGCTACAGCTACGACCTCAATGGGAACATCAACCTGCTCAGCCACGGAACCAGTGCCAGGTGCGTCACACACTGGATATTATACAGGAAGAAATGTGTCATTACTGTGTGAAAACTAAGAAGATAGAGAGCAATGTCAATCCATTTTATCTCAATAATTATTAGATGGATTGCCGCAAAATTCTCACGGTGGCCAGACGATGGCTTCTAACTACTGTAGTGATCGGCCTTAGCTGTATGATGTGATGATTAGCGCATGCCAATAGCTAAAATAAGATTGTGAACACTATGGCTGCTAAAATGCATGCACTACAGCATGCTTAGATTAGCACTTTGCTTTGCTTTAGGTTCACCAATTTGGGTTTTTCAATGGTTGTTGGGTTTCGTAGATAAATACAAACAATTTAAAAATAACAAATTAGCAAAGAAAATTCCTGAACTTAAAATTATTACTATTTTTACTTTCTGTGCAGTCTCTCTCTTGCCTAACTAGATCTGCATTCTGTCTGCAGTGCACCTATTTTAAAATGAAAATAATTATATATAGGCCTACTATACTATATAAATGTCTTAAAAATATGTATGAACTAAACTGGATTGAATACAAAATAAATAGTTTGAGTGCATTTATCAGCAGGTAGCAGCATCTCCTTGTTGCTCCGAGTCAATGAAATGCGTAAACCTACTTGAGTAATGGCCTTCTCCGGTGTTGGCTCATGAAATACTATAATGACTAAATAATCTGCATCATAACCTCAGATGATTATATAAAAATGGCGCCTGATTTATTGGTGGGCCAATAGATTAACTACAAAGTGCAGCCTCGCTAAGCTGCTAGCATGACGGTATGTTGATGTATTTATGTTGGACATATTCCAACTGCATTAATACCTCTACCTGTTGGGTTTACCTCCAGACTGACCCCGCTGCGCTACGACCAGAGAGATCGCATCACACACCTCGGAGAGTTACAGTACAGCGTGGACGACGACGGGTTCCTCCGCCAGCGAGCCAACGATCTGTTTGACTACAACTCCAACGGCCTGCTGACGCGCGTCTTCAACCGACTGACGGAGCGCACCGCGTGGTACCGCTACGACGGGCTGGGGCGCCGCGTGGCCACCAAGAGCAGCGGCGGCGAGCAGCTGCAGTTCTTCTACGCCGACCTGTCGCACCCAACCAGGGTGAGCCACCTGTACAACCACAGCAGCAACCTGATCACCTCGCTGTACTACGACCTGCAGGGCCACCTCATCGCCATGGAGCTGAGCAGCGGCGAGGAGTACTACGTGGCCTGCGACAGCGTGGGGACCCCCAGGGCGGTCTTCTCAAACAAGGGCCGCCTGGTGAAGGAGATCCTCTACACCCCGTACGGAGAGGTCTACCAGGACACCAACCAGGACTTCCAGCTGGTCATCGGCTTCCACGGCGGATTGTACGATCCTCTCACACGACTCGTCCATCTGGGGAGGCGAGACTACGACACGCTAGCAGGGCGATGGACTTCGCCTAATCACGAGCTGTGGGGGGAGCTGAGCAAAGAGCCGAAGCCATGCAACGTGTACGCGTTTAAGAACAACTGCCCAGTCGGCAAAGTGGAGGAGGTGACTGAGTTTACTACAGGTGAGTTTCACACATTGAGATACACATTCAGCCTGCCAGCTCTCACACAGATATAGGCAGGAAGGTATTTCTGTTAGCCACACACACACACACACACACACACACACACACACACACACACACACACACACACACACACACACACACACACACACACACACACACACACACACACACACACACACACACACACACACACACACACACACACACAATCACACTCACCTACATGGGAAACATCTGCCATCCAGACTGAGTGAACGGGGCACACAGCTAGCCACAGGTGAGTTGTTTGGCAGGAGGAAATTATGTGACAGACACACATTGTACTGGCAACAGAAAGGACAGCCATGCCTCTGATCAGCTTGTTTTTTGAACACAGGCGTGTTATGTTCTGTTCCCTCTGTCTGTCAAGAACACACAGTTTCCCTGAGAGACCAAATAGAAAACTCGCGATAGGGAAAGAGATGGAATAGGCGAGCAGGAGAATGAATATGGGATGTGGGTGGGGGCGTATGTCCTTCTGGTTAATAGAACATTCATTTGGCCTGTCACGTTTCCCTGCAGCAGGATTGTTTATTACTGGATGTGTTTGTCAGGGAAACACCAGCCCGACCATCCCCACCACATAATGCTCAGATATTGTGTGATTTCCTGTATGAGGTATTGTTTGCTTGGCCTTATGACTTTATGTTGGCTCCACAGTAAATACTATATTCTAACCCTCCCTGCAATTGTCTCTCTTTCTTTGTGTGTGTGTGTGTGTGTGTGTGCAGACATTGGTAGTTGGCTGCAGCTATTTGGTTTCCAGCTTCATAATGTTGTCCCAGGCTTTCCGAAGCCTGAAGTGGGCAGAATGGAACAAACATACGAACTGATGAAGACCCAGACCAAAACACAGGACTGGGACTCCAGCAAGGTGAGATCTAAAAGCTATTTCAAATGTGCAGAGTATGGTTATCCCTTGATGTATGCTAAATATATCTAAAAAGTAACATATATACACTTTTTTTTTCCAATATCAACATTAGTCAAACAACCACTTAGTCACCGGTCAGAAAATAAACACTTTTGATGATTCATACATTCTCATTTGAATCACTTTAGTCCTGGTTCAAGCTTCTTCAATGTGAAGATTTGCTGTTTTTTCTCTGTTTCACGTCATTTTTAATGTAGTATCTTGACGAATTGGACTGTTTAAAGAATTAAAGAATGTTGTCATATTAATTCATTATGAAAATGGTCTTTAGTCGCAACCATATGCATCACAACATGAGTGATTGATTTGAAAATCACATATAAATCAAACAAATAAATGTTCAGTGCAATTATCTATTCCATTATTTTTGCAATACACAGGATAACATCTGCAAATAGGAAAACAATCACTCAAATGAATTCCATGTGTTATTTTGTAAATGTATTACTTATTTGCTCTGCTTCAATAAAAAAGAAATTATTTTAACGACGCAACGTGATAATTTCATGAGTGTGTCCAAACCTCAAAGACGTTTATTTGAACTATTAACAGTTTGACAAGTGATCTCAGAAAAAATAATAACATTCATTTTAGTTCCATTACACTTAGCTTTACCACTTTCAGAGTCCCGTTGTACACCTTTTGTCACAGCACATGTTTTGACTTTTCAAAGTAAGAAAAGAGCAGGTGTTGCTCACAACGCTAATGATGGCTCTGTCAATGCCAGTGCGATTTTATACACCTGCTGTTCCTACTGTGACAAGTCAAGTGTCTGCTGTGAAAAAGTGCCGTGGTGCATGTGTCCACTAACCCACTACAACGCAAATGCAGCAGAGCCATTATTAGTTTTCTTTTCCTGGTTAATGTCAAAAAACATGTGTTGTGAAATATTCTGTCATTGCACACATATATTGAAGCTCGGCGAGGCATGACAACATTCTGGTGATCCTTTTTATTTTAGGTCTAATCAAAACAGTTTTTTTCTCTTGTGTTTAAGAAATAAAAGTTCACATGTTTACATGTTTTGCCAGGTGATTTATTATTTGCTTCTCCGATAATGATGAGTTCTTGTCCCAGAATTCTGACTTCTAACCCTGACATAAAATGTAGACTTTGTAAATGGAACACGATCATTTTCTTTTCATACCTGCCTCTCAGTGACCTTTATTTAGGTGCATGCAAGTCTCTGTAATATGTTGAGTTAACCTGTTGTCCTTGTTCCCAGGTGGTGTTGGGGATCCAGTGTGAGCTGCGCAGACAGCTGAGGAGCTTCATCTCCCTGCAGAGGCTGCCTCTGGTCTCGGAGCCCGTGGGCTCCGCCTGCCACCGACCCACCCGCCCTCCCCCCTTCGGCTCGCGGCCCTCTCTCCTCGGCCCCAGCATCCGCTTTGCCGTCTCCCACGGCCGTGTCAGCGCTGAAGTCATCGGCGTCGCCAGCGAGGACAGCCGTCGCGTGGCGGCCATTTTAAACGGCGGCATCCACCTGAGCGGGCTGAGCTTCACCTTGCACGGCTGCGACACGCACCACTTCCTGCAGTCCCGACCCATCGAGGAAGACCTCGCTCTGGGGCTGGGGGTCGGAGGGCGCGTCCTGGAGAGCGGGGTGAACGTGAGCGTGTCTCAGATGAGCGCCACGGTGAACGGCAGGACTCGACGATTCGCCGATATCACCCTCCAGCAGGGAGCGCTGTGCCTGTGCGTGCGCTACGGCGGGAGTGAGGAGGAAGAGAGGGCGCGTGTGAAGGAGGAGGCGAGGAAGAGAGCGGTGGAGGGGGCGTGGGAGCGGGAGAGGAAGAGGGTGGATTCAGGGGACGTGGGGAGCAGAGCATGGAGCGAAGCGGAGAAGCAGCAGCTGCTGTCTGCTGGACTGGTCCCGGGCTACGACGGCTACTACTCCCTGCCTATAGAGCAGCAGCCGGAGCTGTCCGACTGCCCCGCCAACATCCACTTTATGACACTAAGCGAGGTGGGGGGCAGGTAACAGAGACACGTGAGCAGCCCCCCACCCCACCAAAGACTGCCTGTTTCTACTCTACTCTGATTTGTTCTACTGTTTCTATACCGTATCAACAAAAAAAAAAGGAAGAAGACGACGACAAAGAAGAACAAGAAGAGAGATTGGGGGAAAAAATGATTTCCAAATGCCTTTAATTGTGACAAAATGATGGTATTTTATTATTATCGTCCAGTTCTTCAATTTCTAACAGTGGCACAAGCAGTGTGGTTTGGCTGTGGCTTTGCTTTTTGTATCCGGGACTGACCGACTGACCGACTCACTGACGGACCGACGGACGGACTGACTGTCTGTCATCTTGCTGTTTCAACACTGTTCATCGTTTCTTGGACTCTGATTCACTGAACTGTAGAGATGAAGACTTTTTAGGATTTGCCAGTGAACAATCCTCTTCATGACTCCAAATCAAGAGCTCTCCGGTGGCCATTTGAGTTCCCACATGGTTTACCTCGGATATACTATCGTTTACATATTGTGTAAGAGAGGCCTTGTCAACTCTGACACTCCCCTTTAGAGAAGGGAAACCTCTCCCGGTTCTCCCGCCTCTAGTGTGCTCCAACAGTAGTTTGTATGAGTGTGTATACTAAAATCAAGAATGTACATAGCCAGTGCTTTCACACGGAAAAAAGTGCTCAACTGGAAATGCTGTTGTTCATAAGTAAGTGTCAGTATTGTTAATCAATAGAAAAACAGTTACATTTTTGCAAAGAATTATACATGGCTATAGTAAATATTCTCGCTGAAAAATCTGACTTTATTGGGTTACGATGCTGATTAAAGTTATTATGTGTGGATTACCAGATTGCATCCTGGGATTTGTCTCAGCATTGTTGCTTATTATCTCTTCCTCTGGCTGGTGGTCCCTCTCGCCTCCTCGCCACACATTTGTTGTGCGCGCTTTGTTCTGCTTTCTGGGACTTTGTCACTTTCAAATCTGTGCTGTCATTATCGCCTATCATTACAGCTCACACCGAGATGTGCATGAGAAACCTGCGTCTGTCGGAAGCAGAAGAAGAAGAAGAAGAGGAAGCAACAGAGAAAGGGAAAAAGAAATGTGACAGCTGAAGCTCAGCGAGTGGGTGGTGAGTGCAGAAGGGGCAGGACCTGGAGTTGGCTGAGCCGTTCTCTACAGCTTGTCTCCTCTCATTAGGAAATGCCAATCAGACTGCATGTGAACCACTTCCAAAGCCGACAACAACACACAAAAAAGTTAAAGTTTGTTTTTCTTTCTTTTTTTTCTCTTCTTAATCTAGCTACCACTAATCCACCTCCCCGTCCGTCTGCCTCTCCCCCTCCCCGCCGTCACTCCACCATCTGCCCACCATTAATTGTTTGTGTTTCTCTCCCTGGGCTGCGGATGACAAAGCCCCACAATGCATATGGTGTGAGTGCGAGAAGGTGATATACGTTCCTCAGTAGCACGCTGATCGGCTGCGATGTACCTTTCTTTCTAAACCATATGCTCCGTTAGATACTGTCCAACCTCATCTCACTGCTGAAAAGATGGAGGGTCCGGTTGCTAGGAGACCGCTGCATTGAAGAATCGCCTGGGCTGAATGGTTCCTCTCCCTCTCTATCACTCTTTTATTTTCATAGGAAGCCAGTAATGTCAATCAGATGAATGACAGGTCCCCCCCCCCCCCCCCCCCCCCCCTCTCCAGCATTCTCTCCACGGAGGAAATCAGTACTTCAATATGTCAAATTGAATTTTTGTTCTGCATTATATGTCAGTCAGAGGCCTGTGTGTGTGTGTGTGTGTGTGTGTGTGTGTGTGTGTGTGTGTGTGTGTGTGTGTGTGTGTGTGTGTGTGTGTGTGTGTGTGTGTGTGTGTGTGTGTGTGTGTGTGTGTGTGTGTGTGTGTGTGTGTGTGTGTGTGTGTGTGTGTGTGTGTGTGTGTGTGTGTGTGTGTGTGTGACCTCATTTCAAAAAAGTTTATTTCAACCAATATCATTTATTTTCTTTGCCATCACCCAATTGCATTAAGAAAACACAGCACAATATTTGTTGTCATCTTGTGATGGATATTAATGTTTCAGCAGATGAATATTTTTACATTACATCCCTGAAAGGCGCTTTATGTGCCGCATATGCAGAAAAAGAATTCAAAAATAAAATTGAGGAAGGGTGCTGAGATCTGAGTCACAGCCAGATCTTAAATGATGTCATTTAACAAACTGGTTAATTGGGGGAAGAAATGACGTTCACTTCACACACACAGCGTGCAAAATGCAACAGTAAGGCATCACTAGAAGACAGTTTTTGGTTTATAATTGGGTCAATATTAAGCTGAGGGTACACCCCTAACCCAAAGCTTGCTGCAGCTCCTTCTTGTTCCTGTTTTTGTGTCCCTGAGCAGCGCGAGGCGTACGCTGCTGGAGGTAAGCGTCAGGGCCGCTGTGTGTCGGCGACAGGCTGTTACCGGGCGTCTCTGTGTGTGTGTGTGCCCGTCTCTGAGCTGTCACGGGGAAGAGCAGAGGAACGGCAATCCCTGTCCAGGCTTCTGGAAAGCTGCTATCAAGTTCTTGATTTGCCGGAAATATCGCTTCTGCACTCCAGGAGTGGTCTGAAAACACACAAGAGACAGGAAAAGAGGCAGAGGGGGGAAATCAGCGTCTCCACATCAGACAGAGAGGACAGGATGGGGAGCGACTCGAAATGAGCTCTCACAGATTCACCTTGTAAAAGACATCAGAAGGTAGAGGCACACACACATGAGAGCACTGTGAGCAAGGCTTCATGAGGTATATCAAATATCTGTGATACACACTTTAAGGCAAACAAATAAGATGATGGCAAACAAATCTATAATTGCTGTAAAAACTACTCTGGAAGCATGGAAACGACACTCACAGGGTTTCAAGCTAAATTAGGAAAGTTATGGTTGAAGTTCCCGCTCAAAGCGTTCACTCCCCTGGACTTTTTTAACATTCAGTGAGTCCACAAAAAGCATTTATTTGTGGATGTATGTGTGACATCTAAGTGTCGTTACTGAATACAACTGACATAACAAAACATTTCTCAATGAAAATAAAAACGGTTCTTTAGAATTCATCTTCCAGTAAAACAAAAGCTGTTCTCTTTATGACCTTTTTCATTTGGCTTTAGAGAAATTCAAGTTTTGCATCTTATTGATAACCTTCATAAAGGTTCCACTTTAGACACAGCTGTCACTTGTATCTCCAAACTATAAAACATTTAAAGTATTATAATTTTGTCAAGTAAGGACTTTAAAAGCATATTTGTTTTCGTGTAATCAATCATGCTGGAGGCAAATGGTGAAAACCCTTCGAATGCATTTGGAAATCAATCAAAGTTTTCTCCAGCGAAGCACTTTGGATGTTTCTGTCTCCGGCCACAAGTGTTACCTCTGTTCCCGGGGATATTTCATTAAAGTGACTGATATTGTGCATGAATAATGTAAACTGTTATTGAGCTTGTAGTGAAATCCGTTTTATTCAAGTCCTCTCTCCCCCTATCTGTTGGCTTGATGTTGTCAGTAGAAATGAGCGGGGGGTAAAATGTAGTTACAACAGCACGCCGCTTTTAGTCGTCAGCGAGAGACAGAGCTTCAGATGTCTCCATACGATCACATCTCTGGGTGTGTGCCAAACCTCAGCGCTCAATTACATATCCCATCAGAGATCCTGTCAAATGCAATTCTACGTTTCCCCATCTCTGGGTATGCTGATGCTGTGGCGTCGTACATTGTGTGGTTTGGTGGGGGGGGGTGTTATTGCTAAAGTAAAAAGAAGAACCCATTTCTCAGTGCTGTCAATCCTGGAGAAGGAAAAAAAAGCCTCATGTTTGCCTCAAATTCACAGCTTGCTGAATTAGGCTGGCACCAAAACAACCTCTAGAACTAATAAACAGCAACCGGAGCGAGGCGGATGTGCAGCTGTTTGGTGCGGAAAGAAGAGAAAGAAGAAGATAAAAATGTCTCACTTCAGCAGCCCAGGAGCCCGCGTCGTTCTTGTGGAGCCTATACGTGTACACAAATCCACTGCACCTGCACACACACACACACACACACACATTAGCACATTTGATCATTTGATCTTTGACAGTCATACATTTCAACATACTTGAACTTCAATTGAGTATTTTCACATTCTGCTACTTTATACTTTTACATTTTGTAGGCAAACGTTGTACTCCACTACATCACATACAGATTATTAATTACTTTGCAGATTTAGGTATATTTAAAACAATATCGTAATATATTTTCATAGGTTACTGACTTTTCCCTTTCTACTTAGTGCTAGTACTTACTGTACGGTAGCATCTTCTAGATGTGGGTTATTGATACAAAATATAAACGAACTCATACATTGTGATTAAACTCAGCGTTACAAAGTGTTTTAAATAAACCCCACCTTCACCGAGTGCAACACATGACATGAGTGATGAACACATTTGTGTAATAATTATAAAACAATACTTTAATATGACTCTAAAATGAGCCACATTACAAGATGAATACTTTCACTTTCTTTAAGTATATGACGCTGTTTATGTATACTTTTGTACTTTTACTTAATTTTGAATGCAGGAACTTGTAACTTAGTATGTTCAGAGGTGGACAGTAACAAAGTAAACTTACTCAAGTGTACTAAGGTACATTTTTAAGGTATTTTGTTTAAGTTGTTCCTTTTATAGTAGTTTGTACTTCTACTCATTTTGGCAGCAATAAGTGTACTTTTGAGTCCACTTCATTTATTTCACAAATATTTAGATACTAGTTAAATGTGCAGGTTTATAATATAAATTCAAAGATGTATTAAACTAATACAGTTTGATTTTGGATGGAGATACCTGGCAGTACAAAAAAGTTATTATGGTATGTCATTCTTTACCAGCTGCGACATCAAAATGATAGACACATGAATGCATCACTTTGATAAACCTGTGATATAATAAAGGTCACTTTGGATTTAAGATTTGGTACTTAAGTATTTTTTTCTTCTGACACTTTTGTACGTTTACTTTTGAGTGCAGGACTTTAACTTGACTTCATCTTGAGAACAGGCATTTGCTCTACCGTCACTATTGTGATCATTACTTCTCTTATGAGACTGTCACACTTAATTGTAGGCCACCGTCTTTCAGTTAATACTTTCATTTCCTAAATGTGAGGAGATCAATACTCTCTATAATAGAAGAAAATTGGATTATGTGTTGGTGTGATTCCTTGGTAAAGAAGCAGAGATGTGTTTGTACTCAGTGGTGGAATTTAATAAAGTACATAGTACATATATATGTACCGTACTTAAGTATTATTGTTGGCATAATCTACTTTACTTGTGTATTTCCATTGTCTGCTACTTCATACTTCTACTCCACTACATTTCAGAGACAGTATTGTATGTTTTACACCGCTACATTTATTTAGTTACTAGTAGCTTTTTATATATAAAAACACACAATCTGCTCATATGACACGATGCATTATTAATCAATCATGTGTTACGAAGTCTCTCAAATTGGCTCCAAATTAATAAACTAGAAGATTAAAATACTTGTAAAAGTGATAAAAACAGGATACTATTCTTAAGAAAGAGCTAAACTTATATTCTACATACTTTTACTTTTGATACTCTTTAGTACACTTATGATAATAATGTACTGTTTGTAACTGAAACGGGTCATTGTGCAGAATGAGTACTTTTATTACATTTTGATGCCAGTACTTTTTCTTAAGTACATTATTGAATTCAGGATGATTACTTTCAAACTAGTATTTCTACTTTTACTGAGTACTTTAACACCCCCTGTCTGTACTCACAGCACACACAGGCAGTAGACCCCGGGCACAGAGTCGCTGTCCCGCAGCAGGTAGCAGCCGTCCCGCCCGTCCTGCCCTAGCCTCCTCTCCCCCTCCTCCTTCCCGATGGGCCCGTGGTACACAGACAGGTTCTCCATCTCCTCTCCAGATCCACTACTGTATTCCTTCCTATTGCCAGCTTTCCTCTTCCTCCCTTCCTCACTTTTAACGTTCCACTGCAGGCCTTTTTTTTGCTCTTCTCGTTGTTTCCACAGGTAAGGCAGCTGTCCAGCTTCTCATTTGATATCTGCTTCTTGATGTTTCCAAATGTCCGTTTGGGAGTTCTGGTAAAAGCAGCTTTCAGTTTTTTTTCAGCGTCTAACCCAGACTGATAGCAGCTCTCTCTAACCTCTAACCTTTATGGCTTGTTGCTCTGCCTCCTCCTCCACTACACACATGTACGCACACACTGAAATGTGGGTTTGCGTATCTCTCAGGAAATGATTGTATTTTTTGCATCGACAGGAAATAACATCAAAGATTCTAACTGAATATTTCCACAACAATAGAAAGCACAAGAAAGAAGTGAAAAAGAAGCAATATCATTCTTTGCACACAGGAAAATGTGTGCAGTGCGTGTGCAATGTGTGACCGACTCGCTTAGTTTTCCTATTTGCAGAAGGGTTCTTAAACTGTCTGTTTCTAAGAATAAGGATGTGCTGAAGCAGAACAAGTGTTTTTATCTTTAACACCCACTCAGTTCATGTATTAATACATTAATAGTAAACACTCACATAGATAAACAAGTAAAGGATATGCATTAACAATGGTATTAATGCTAAATAATAATCAGCAAAAAGTGTAAAAAGTATTTATTCTGTGACTGAAGAATGATTTGTTGACAAATGTAAAGTTTTTTTTTATTATTAAACTATTTTGTTACTTAGCTTTTTGTCAAATATAAAGTAATTCAACCTCTTTGTTTTCTCAAACTGTTATTTAATTGAACCATTTGAAGAGTTTCAGTAGACCTGCTAACAAGTCATATGCCTCTAATTCTATATAAGGGGTCAAATGGTCACAATCCAAAAATGTCAATAATAACTGGTTAAATTTTTAACAAAGCAAGGATTTACTGTGATGTAAAGTGCATTTAATCAAGTACTATGAGTTTTTACATGTTTTGCTACTTTTTACTTCTACCTCACTACAATTCAGAGGTAAATAGTATTATTTTACTCCTCTACATGTATTAATTACCTTTAGTTACTTTACAGATTTGGATTAATGATGAGAAATATAATCAACACTTAAATAAGACGTCAGTTACACCAGGAGCTACCCTGCAGTATACAAAGGAATTGAAATTAGCAGCGACTTTACCAGCTTTGATCACACTTGAAATGCATCAGTAATTCTAATCCAGTTAATTGACATAAATGATTCTAAAATGGGACATTACATACTTTTACTTTTGGTACTTGAAGTATATTCGATGCTTATACATTGTGCTTTTACTTGAGTGACATGTTGATTGCAGGACTTTTGCTTTTAACAGAGTATCCCCACTCTCTGGTTGTTCTACTTTTAATAAACTATAAGATCGGATTTCTTCTTCTACCTCTGCTTTATTAAAAGCTGATAGTATCTTTTTTGTGCAATCTTTTTCTTAAAGTGGACCTATCATGTTATATTGGAAACATATATTGTAGGGCCATACCTATACAAAACATGTCGGTGAAGTTTTTTGCTTCAAATACCAAACAGTTCACCCATTGTAGCCATGCCTCATACTGCTCATACCCCTCTTTTGCAGCCCTATTAGAGAAACGCGGATTTTGGGTCCTTAGCTTGAAAAAAAAAAAGAGAGGAGGCGGAGCTAATGCCTGATCAGAATTCTACCGGAGATAAAGTTAAATTCTGCTGTGATAAAACACCATCCTGTTCTAAACCACATAAAAGATTATTTCTGAAACAGTATGGAGCTCAAATGCTTTTTCTCTTGCAGGTTTATCACAAGGTGAGTTCTTTTTTTATTTCCTGCTTTTTAAACACGTGCTCTACAGTACAGGTTAGAGTGTTAGCGAGGCTTGCTAATGTAAACAAAGACGAGATTACGTCCAAAACACGTCAGGCATTGTTTCTGATAGCAACTTTCTCTGGGTCCGCTGCCGATTTGACGTCAGATTGGCAGCAAATCTGTATCCGCTCGTTGTACCCCTGTTTTTAAAAGATTTGGGTACGGAGGAAAAGACACACAAACACCGGTGGCCCGCAAGTGCCAGAGGACCTCGGCAAAATAGAGCCTGCCCAGGTATATTTAAATCACGGTTTAAAAACAGAGATTGGTTGGAATTTCCTGTAAAAAAGATGCCATCTTCTGCTATGCCTGTAGACATTAAGGTTCAAACACATCTAACTCAGATGCCTTCACCACAATTGTACCAGAGTACCAAACGCTGTCTCCTGGTACTCATCTGAGTAACTCACTAAAAATGAAATACTATATGACAGTACAACAAGAATAGAGTTTAAAAGGGGAGTGATTTGTAAAATATCCATAAAGAAATAGAAAATCTGCTTAAAGTTCTGCTTCATATGGGTGTTGAGAGATGTATCCATAGATCTATTAATTTTGCTCTCAAGTGCACCAGATTGATGCTTTTAACTTCAATATTTAAAAAAAAATCTTGTGTTCCACTCCCCACTTATAAAAATAGCACTTTACCCCTGCACCCCCTCTAATCTCAGATGCACCCTGAGTCATTTTGTTTAAGTACAGTGAGCCTTTCTAAAATGTACAGTAAAGAGACAAACCCATCAGCATTATACAGTAGGATATAGGCCGCCTACTATATGACTTTGAGCCAAATTCTTGTTTTTGGGTTGTATAAATAAATTGACTTGAAACAACTGATTTAAAGCACTGGCACCTTTTGTATTCCAATTCAAGCACTGTATTTATGTATAAAAGACATCACAAAGTGTATTTTGCATGATAGGTCCCCTTTAAAGTAGCTGTCACAGTAGGCTACCCCATGAGCTATAAACGAATATAAAGTACATTATTTCTCTCTGATGTAGTGGAGTAAAAATAGAAAGTAGCCTACCTCAAAACTATAAAGTAAAGTTTGAGTATATGTAATAAGTTACTTTCTACCAGTGGCAGAATTCTTAAACTTGTGGTAAAGCTAAAAGTAATTCACAAAGATGTTACATTTCAACATGTTACATTTAAATTATATGTTATAAGGTTAAGATTTTTTAAGGCAGGCATGGGAAACGTTTATCACCTGCTATATAAGATAGTGTTTAAGCATACTTCTCAGCTCCACTTTCCCAATTAGACGTCCATAGTTAACAGCACATGTTCTCAGTCACATGTCACTGCTCTGTCTTCTGTGAGACGTTTGTCGGGGACACTCACACCTGCTCTGCAGAGCGGCGAGCCATCAGCTCAGAGCTGTGTGCCTGAACATACTGCGACAAACTCCTCCTGCAATCTGTGCTGTCACTCGGAAAGTTCTGTTGTGTCAAATTAAAGATGCTGTTGTTGATTCAAATATTAAACTTGTGCAGCTTCATTTTACCGATGTGATAGCACAGCATCTGGTTGTATAAGCTCATCATTGAGATGTGTATCATTCCTATTTTTGATGGTCTTTATTCCCTGTATACACCCTCCAGTGACCCTTCGGAAAGGTCAACCTTAACACTCAGTACATGCTTTGAGGCTGGCAGCTCTCTTTAAATGCAGCATTTGTTGTTTTCATGCATTCAGAACTGTATCCTACATGAGTCATCAGTCTCTGTCAGAGCCATCTTCCCTTCGGCTCAGAAAGATCATGAGCGCTGGGACTTTGGGGCTCTGTCTGGGTAAGCAGCCAGTGGCATTTTTTCAGTGCTTCTACAGCACTTTAGCGCCATCCAGTGGCAAACGTTGGGAGGTTATGAGGGATGATGTAGGGGAGAAGGGGGTAAATTGAGCCAGTGGGTAAATTGAACCACCCCCTGTAACCAGGCAACGCCTTATAGTTGTAATCACGTGACCAGAAATTATGCAAGCTCCTCTCATTTCTCATTGCCTGTGAAAGAGAGATGCTCATTGTGGTCTGGTAAGTAAACATTTTTACAAAAACACTTTTTTTGCTTGTCAAAGTACATTTTCTAGATGTCAGCTATATCGGCTGTCATGTCAAACAAATATTATCCAGGTTTAAACCAGGTTTAAACACATATATTTGATGTGTTGATGTGTTGGCAGCGTATTAAACCATGTGAATCATTAAGCTAAAGATGACTGAATTTTAATGCTAGGCTATTTTTTCTAAAATGGAGAAATGAATGAAAGTAGGCCAAGTTGATAATAAGAGCTCATATAGGCTACATTTAAAGTTGTGTTTGATTGGTAAGTTGTACGAAATTATATCACCATTTTTATGATTACTTCTCCTTTTAACATGTTAAAAAAAATCAATCAATTCAATCGAAATGTATATTAAAAATATTTGAAAAACTAAACTTGTACTTCGTTTGTTATTCCTTGTTTAAAGTTACCTTTAAGATTTGTTGTAGGTTTGCCCAGGTTGGAACAGGTATGCCCAGGTTTGAACAGTGGTTCAATTTACCCCCTGACCTGGATCAACTTACCCCTAACCCGGGGCAAGTTGAGCCACAAGACCACTTTTTTTTTAGAAGTAATATTTTCACTGCCCTTGATCAAATATGAATTCTTATCATTGCCATTGATAGGAGACATCCTGAATTATAGGTGTGTGTTTTCATTTTTACTATGTGTCATTTCTCCTTGCTTAGAGGACAGCATAACTACAAAATGGCTCAACTTACCCCACTCTCTCCTACTGCATGTTCGGCCAGAGTAAGGAATGGATGCCTTTTCTTTCTTTTTGGGTGCCATATTAATCTGCAAAAAATTCGAGGTTATCTTTTTTTGTAAATCTAGAATAGAAAAAAAGCAAAAACCCTTCCAACAAAAACGTTTATAGCATTATCCACTTCATGTGTATGTTATGGTTCTTCAGTACAAGACACAGTCCCCTGGCTCTCAGTTCACAGACAGGCAGTCCAGGGTCAATGCAGAATGTAGTGGATCTATACTGGACACAAATAGCAGACAGAGATACATCATTGATCAGCCAGCGGCTCCCTGCACCAAATCCACTGACTGGACTGGAATGCATATAGGGACATTTGTATGAGATTATGATATCTGGCCTTGATATGTACGGAATCTGAGTGAGGCATTCTGGGAGGAGAGGGGGAAAAAAATGGGGAGACTGAATGTCCATCTGCCAGCCGACAGTAATCGCACCACTCTCATTCCCAGGTGGGGGGGAGCTCCGGAGTCGCAGCTGTTGGAGGGTGAATTTGGGATAAAAGGAAGTAGAAATTACAGTTGAAAGAAGCAATTTCACTAAACCGGTGTATGTGTAATTAGTGGCTTACATTTACCCGACCATTTCCCATTTCAGTAAAGGATCCGTAAAATAATTTTGGAGAATTCAAATCAAACAAAGGAATTTTTTTGCCAATACTGGTCACTTTAATTTTCAGTAAATGCAATAAAGTAATTTGAATAAACTGTCTTTACAGAATAATACCATAACAATATAACATGATTACACTTAATATCTTGGTTTCATAAAAGCACAGTAAAAGAAGCTTTATTTTGACTGGTTAATAATTATCCAATACATCTGTAGCCTATATCTCATTATGATTCTGCCCTTTAATGCAGAGAACGCAGTACCCACACATTTGGTCAAAAATGTATTTACCATATAAAAGTGTTTTACCATATAAAATATTGTTATGCCATTGTCTCATTTCAGAGAAAACATCATGGTTAGCACAATTACAAAATAGAGCTTACATCTAAGCTAGCTGTTGAGATAACCACAGTTAAAGCCTATGATACATTAACTCTTTCATACGTTCCTGTTTCCTTGTATAAAAAACGTATCTAGTGTATCATTCCATATAAATGAGGCAGAAGCTAAATCCACCTAATCTGAAACAAAGAAAGTAATCTAGCTAGCACTAGTTCACAGGAGAGAACTTTGTGAAAACTGAGATAAAATCACCTTTTAAGTTGACAGCTGTTGTTAGCAAACAGTTGCATACTACACAGCTAGCAGATAAAGAGTAACATAATTAATCATTTAGAGCTTCTTTTTAGCCAACAATATAATACCAAATCTGTTGGTCTTTACCTACTCTGGAGGTAAATGTCTGTTTCATTAGCCGCTACAAGCTATATTATGTTCACCAGCTAGCAGCTAACTGTCTGTCCGCTGTGTGTTGAGTAAATTGTGTGCCTTCATTTAAAACAAATGTTTTAGCTGTTAACAACTGCCTGCTTGCTGAACAGTTTGGCTAACCAGCTTTAAAACTTAAAATCTTTTTTTTTATATATCTATATAATTAAATAATAATATAATAATTTCCTTGGTGACTTGTTTCTGTCTTTTTGTGCACTCTGGCTCTAATGAAATGTAATTCAGTCAGTTGTAGTAACAGCTCTGCGACACACATCCATGCTTGTTGGGAGTTCAGTCGTCATTTGAAGTTGGCATCACTGTTTGGGGTGTGAAGCCAGTGGAGGAAAGTGGAAAGCCTCCTCCTCCCCTTCAGGTAGTTAGGTATGACCAGACGGCTCAACAATCACCAGGTCTTTCAGGTCACTGAGTTTTTGGGAGAAGGAGCTGAGCCTGGTGCTGAAGGAGCCTCTCTTCTGTCTGTGGTCCTCCCCGCGGGCCTTCAGACAAGCAAACAGACCCTGGCAGAGCCCCCCGAGGCGGCCCCGGAAATGGTTTCCGATAAAGCAATAGAGCACAGGGTTTATGGCCGAGTTAGAGAATCCCATGCAGAGAGTGAGGGGGGTGAGGTTTTGGGTTGTCCAATTCACCAAGCAGCCGTTCAACCAGCCCTCGTTCTTCAGCAATTCTAAGAAGGTCACGCAGTGGAAGGGGAACCAGCAGATGAAAAAGGCCAGGACCACCGAAGCTACTGTCCATAACACCCGCTCCAGCCCCCTGCCCTCCAGGGGTCTGACCACGCTTGAGCTGGGACTCACACAAGGGGTCGGGGGTCTCTCTGGTTTAATGCAGTTATCCTTGGACTCCAGGGATTTAAAAGAGGGCATGTTGGAGGGCTGCGATGTTGTCCGCATTCTTCCCAGCCCCGTATCAGCCAACAGATGCCTGCCAATCGCCCAGTAACAGCAAGAAATGACTAACAGCGGCAGGAGAAAGGCCAAAGCAATCTTCATCCAGGCCAGGGTCAGGTCCCAGGCCCGATCAGGATAGTAAATCCCACAGACCTCCACACCTAACGCAGGCAGGTAGATAGTGTCCCTCAGAAACAAGGTGGGGGCTGAGCAAGCAAACGCAAGCACCCACACCACGATGCACGTGAACCGAGCACGTTTGGGGTACCGTGAACCCTGGGAGCGCAGCGGATGCACAATAGCAAGGTAGCGGTCCACGCTCATTGACATGATGAAGAAGATGGACGCGTAGAGGTTGAGGTGGAGGAGAGCTCCACACACTTTGCAGGCAGCACGGCCAAAAGTCCATTTGTAGCCATTGGAATAGTAGACGGCCCACAGGGGGAGGGACAGCAGGAACAGCAGGTCGGACACACACAGGTTCAGCATGAAGGTGTTAGCCACAGTTCTCCTTGAGGTGCTGGAATGGGCCAACACCCAAACTGTCAGGGTGTTGCCTATGATGCCCAGCACACAGATGATGCTATAGATGACGGGGATTAACGTATTCATGGGCACAGCAGGCCAGTCTGTGCAGGAGGGGGCCGAGGGGGCTACAGAGATGTTCAGATAGATCTCTGTCGTCAAGGGGGACGAGGTGGAGTTGAAAAGGGTGATGTCATTTGGCAATGCCATCATTGAACTGGATGCGTCATAAAAATTCAACTTTCCCCTTTTATTTGACTTTCAGCTGGAAATAAGACAAAAACAGAGGGTATTCAAAATCAATTCACCTTTTATGGACAGTCATTTTAAGTTGGCTCCCCAGTGTTTATTAGCTGTCCCACTTGATAACTTATCACAGTGAAAATACATTACACCACTCCTGAAGTTGGGCAGTAATGAAATACATATGGAGGGGTTGAATTAATCTGCTGTATTAATGGCATCCTCAGAAACAGTCATTTTGTATTAATGACTGAAAGTTCATGGAACATTCATGAAGAAAGTGGCATCTTAATTTGGGATTTAATAGGCTTACAGGAATCTTAAAAGCCACTGAAACTGATCCTAATATGGTCCGCTGCACCAGAGGAAGGCATTAATAATAAGAAATAACAACACAGTGTTTAAAGTATAGGCCTGCAGTAAGATAAGGGGATTGCATAATGAAATGACTTTCTCCAATAACAAAACAACAACTGGTAATCATGTTAAGACACTTGGGCTAAGGGAAATAAACTCAAAGATGTATTATCAAATACAAATTAAGATTTTATCAAATCCAATCATAGTCAATGCATTTAAAGAAGTCATGTTACCTGTGAGTGATTGAGCGTCCAGTCCAAGCAGTGAAGCGGTTTTCAATTCCTCTTTTGACTAAAGTCCATGTCTTGACAAAATACTCCTCGACCTCTCTAAGAGAAATCTGCACTGCTGAATACCCCGGACCATATCATGCCTCTGTATATGTGTGTGTGTGTGTGTGTGTATGTGTGTGTGTGTGTGTGTGTGTGTGTGTGTGTGTGTGTGTGTGTGTGTGTGTGTGTGTGTGTCTGTATGTGTGAGTGGAGAAAACAGACGAGAGGGTCTGAGAAACCAGATGAGGTTGGGGGTCTTATAGCCCCCAAGAGTCTCTTGATGGTTGCACAACAGCAAAGTTGCTTACACGTCACACCTTCATCATTACCAAGGGGCTGGACTGTACTGTACCTGGACACAAGCCAGCCTGCAAAGAGGGAGAACATCACAAATGTATGCTCTCTGTTCTTTTCCTACCTCCCAGATTATTTACAAGCAAACTAAGAAAATCAAGTCAAGATGTGTTTGTGTAACTGCTGCGTCTCCGGGCACTGCAGACTCATGCTCGCGTGTCGTACCTGACCATAATTAATAGGACACCAGTGTGTTCGGGGTGACAAACTTACAGCCCCGTCCCTGCAGAGGCCTCTGACCCGTGGAACGGAGGCTTTGTGTTAATTAGCAGAGCCTCGCACTTTGTGTCATATTCGTCCTGCCAGCGGTCAGATAAGCCATGGGAAATATTTACTTAGTCTCAGCGGAAGTCAAGCCAGCCACTGGGGCAGAGGGGGGAGGCAGAATTTGGAAGATGAATGAGGAGGAGGACGAGCAGATACTGCAGGGAGTGAACAAGGAGATGAGAAGGGAAGAGGAGTGAGAAAAGGAGAGAAAGCGGAGATTCCCTCCAGTGGTTTTTCATTAAAGCCTCTGGTGAAAGTTAATGAGGGATGCTTCGCAAAGCTCTGAGACTGATTACATCACAACTCCTTTGATCAACAGTTCGAGCGCACATCTCCCCGTGTGTGCATGTGCGTGTAACACGTGCACGTGTGCATCTATGCTTCAATACTTGTGCAACTGGATGTACTTAATCTTAGCCTGGCATTCACGCATCGACGCAATGCGCCCGCCGCTGTTTACATGCGTGTTGTGATGCATGTGTGCACTCTGCTCCATTGAGTATCTATCAGGATTCAGGATCCGTGATGTTCTAATAGCCGTGGGAAGCTGACGGTGAAGATGACGGATGAAGGCGAGATTTCGAAGGCCGCAAATGGAGATCTCCGTCGTTGCCTTCTTAGAGGATATGAAAAATTGAGTGTTCGCAGTATGGCACAGAATGAAACGACTAGGCTTTCCAAAATGGAAACTTAATAATGCAGTGTTTTTACAGTGGCATGTGGGCGTTGCAGCCATCATATGAGGGTTGGAAAAGTCCCCCCCCCACTTTTTCAAATGACTAGTTTAGACCCCCCCACTTTTACCATGTGGAAAGTCCGTGAATCGGTCTATCCATTCGTCGCACTTTGTAGAGCGCTGTCTCAGTGCTTCACTATCAAATCCATTCCACTTGCTTATTGAGAGAATGCCCAAATCAATGAAACTCCGTACCATGTTTTCACTGCTACTGTAGATTCTCACATAGCGCGCGCATGTTCAAGGAGTGTTGTCAGTTGGACAGCTCAAACCTGTTGTATGAAGCGATAACGGTAGCTCGTAAGGCACACACACCAAATGTTCAGGAAATGGTCAATACAGCAAAAATCAAAGCTAACGATCTCTTGGTTTGATATGTTTTCTCCCCCAGACAACATGGACATAAGAAAAACAAATTCAAAGAAGAGGAAAGTAAGTCATCAGCTGGTAGCAGTTAATCAGTTAACAGTGATGGCGGCGGCAAAAGCGTCTCACTTCTGGAAAGGAGTTTCGTCTTTATGTCATGATAGAAAGATACAAATACTGAATAGTTTAGATGAGAAAAGGCATCGAAATGCCAGGTTACTAGTATTTATCATGTAAACAGGGAACATGAATAACCCGATCTCTCTGTGCTCATGTAAACACCATATCCCCAATATGATCATAACCGGGATAATACTCATAAACGGCTTACTGATGTCCATGTAGAGACGCAGTCAGTGTGTTTTACTGGAGCCTCAGTTCGATAAGAGACTATTTTCTGAGTTCTTTAACTTCGGTACTCTCTCTCAAAATGGTAATGTGCATTATGTTTTAATTATACTTCTTATCATTCAGAAGCTTTTTGTGTGTGTTTATTTTTTACTGAGTGCCTATAGGCAATGTCCATCCCAGTATTCAGTTAACTATTTATTTTCTGTGCACATTACATAGACTAGCTAATATTCTACCTACTGCTTGGGACTTTGAGTCTTCAAAATGTCCAATGTCACAGACTGGGACTTACTTTAGAGTCAGTTGTATTTACATTCAGTATGACTTGTTAAGATTCAATGTGAAAGAGTATACTGCTCAATAAATAATTATCACTTCACCACCTCTCTTGACATCTAGGCGCTTGAGAGTGAGTCAGAGGCAGAACACAGGGACAGTGGAGAGAGGTTCATTGCTGAGGTGAGTGATGAAAGGGATATGACAGTTTAGAGTAAATTGTGATGTGGACTCTCATCCCAGAATTTTAAGGAAATCAGTGGGGATATTGAACAGGAAACATTTCAGTCAAGGGGCATCATATGACCAATATAGACAGAAGAGCAACATTTATTTTAACATTTAAGTCGATACCATTCCTAGGTGAACTTAACATCCGTATGGAGTCAGATCAGTCTCAATATTAATAAATGCTCACAGAAGGATTCACAAATGTATTTTGCGATTTATATATAAATGACCCTCCACAACAATATCTCTCAATGCACTCAAAAATATTTATTTTTGTATATAAATGTACAAAAAATGGGCCTTTAAACTGCTTTTTATTAATTCAAAGACGGCTCTGAATTAATAATCAAATATGTTTCCTTTCTTTACTACTGGATGAAATTACAAAATGTACCCATCATTTTCCTCATGCTAGTATAACCACATCAAACCACTACTATTAAAATGCACCAGAATACAGGAAATCTATTTTTTTTTTCTTGGTGGGGGATCCGCACACCCCCCGTTAAAAATGTCCCCCCCACATTCAGGATGCTTCCTACGCCCATGTGTGCAGTTGTTCTCACAGATACAAACAGAGAAGCCAAGAGCCCTTAGTCATAATAATGTGGAACAACTAAAAACTGAAATGTATGCTGTCATGCTGGCCAACAGAAATATAGAAGTTAACAGAAACAATCTGAAATATGTCTCCCAGCAGTTCCTCTCTTATGTAGCGATGGAAAGCACATTCACTGGAGTGTACTGCTACTCCATGGGTCAACTCCACCAAGTTTCAGAGGGAAAATGTGTACTTTTTAAAAAACATGCTGTTTATAAAACATGATGCACCCTCAAGGAGCGACCCAACAACCAAATAACAGTAGCAACCTCCCTGTGCTACACCTTGTACCTTGTTAACATACAAGGATAGTAATCGCGTTATTTAATAACTATAACAATAAACCACTCTGAGAAGCTATTCTCCATGGTTAGTTCCACATTAAGTGTTTTGGTGATAAGATGATACTTGCCTACTTTCAAGTTACTGAAGTAACATTTAAGTTATGCTAGCAGCAGGACACAATTCAATGAATACTTTACTATAATAAGTACCTGGATAATACAATAATACGTACTTAAAACTACTTGGAAACAATTGAAATTCCCTACATCAGATGAAATTGTTATTAGGCTATTGCTAGCACACTAACAAGATAAGCTAAGGTAGTAGAAATATAGTTAACATTACCTACTTTTCTTTAACATCAGCATGTTAGCATGAGCATGTTATCACGCTAGTTTTAGCATGAAGCACATCCTCACAGAGCTGCTAGCGTGACAGAAGACACATTAAGTATTTTATTCAAATACATAGTCAATTACAGATTAATTTCTTTTCATCACATTGTTAATTATTACTATTAACTGCCTAACTTCTGAAATAAAGGAGGATAGCACTTCTTCCACCACTGATACATGTATAACCCTCCGGAGTAAAACATTTAAATAAAGATTTCGTACTGCTCTTTAGACACATAGATCTTAGTTGACGTTACTTTCACTTGTTTTATCTCATATTGGCTTCTGTTTGACATTCTTTGACCTTTGACAAACTTTGAAGGAACAATCTCCCTTTGTCCTACCTTCAGACAATCAATTGAGTTGGTCTGTAGTGCACGTCATTCAATATGTTTCACTTTTTATGGCATTCATGGCATGTAAAAACATGTTTACTTTTCTTGTTTGGGTGCAGAACTATCTTTTAATCAAATGTGCATAATACAGATTCAGTGGATTGAAGAATATAACACATTATATAAATGTAAGTGTTTCAAAATATTGTCTAACATTACAACGAAAACAACTAGAATACTTTTTTCTTATTGTTAACATAACATCTGTGAAAACATTATTTTGGCACAATAAAAAGGAGGTCTCCCATTCTTAGGTTTCAAGGAGAAAGAAAAACACAACCTTTTTACAAAACGTAAAAGTCTATAAAGATATAATCATGACACATGATCTTGCCAATCTTAGAGTTAGAACAATGCCAAAAAAAAGTGTTAACAGTTTCTGAATATTCAGTCTTGTCTTTCTGTATTAAATTATTTGCACATACTGAGGCTAAGTGCTTAACAGTCTGAGCATGTGTGGGAGTGTGTGTCTGTGAGGTTTTGTCTGATCATCCAAAAGGCAGTGTCCGTACAGGCAGCAGATAAGGAGAGCAATGGAGCAGAGAACATCAAATCTCAACTTACATCACTACCCTGACCGGACATCAATCAAACAGCCAATTATTTCTTCACTTTTTCTTTTTTCCTGGTTCAAAAGCGTGACTTGGATTTGTTTTGGGTTACTCAAGTTTGTCAAAAGTTTCTTTCTCTTGCTTCTGCTCTGAGTAACACGATTTATATAATAATTTTATATCTGTGTTTTATGCTGCAAAGAAGTTATACAGCTGTCTGCAAACCAACAAAAGATGAAATGATACTTGTGTGTGCACACTGTTTCCGCTGCACAGAATGAACTGCCAACATGTGATTTTATCTCCATGCATGAGAAAAAATCTGGGAAGCTGTGTGCAAAAGATCATGTGCTCACGACTGTGTACACACACTGACCCCTTCAAGTAAAGCAGAAGATGACATGCAAAAGTAAACATATAGGCTACAATATTCCACCCTTAAATTGCTAACACAGTAGCAATGTTTATGCGTTTTGCTGATAAATGCGCTATTTGTTTATTTGAGAGTGGGGGTCTTCCTCGCTGGCCGGATCCTGGGAAGATTAACACCGCACACTGTCGCAAAGTCCCATGTGGGAGATCTGGCTCATGGGGGGGTGAAAGGTGAGAGGTCGAGGTTGTGAGCGTTGCTTCCTCTCCGCTGGTGGAGACAAATCTGAGAGCTCTGGACTACATGACAGAGTCCAGTCAAACATTTGTTCTCAGAACATAATCATAGCTGCTGCTTGTTTTGGACACTGTAAGGAAGGGAAAGGGGGGCCCATGTGTGCAGTGGGACCCCTGAGAGAGGTGAGATGATATAATTAGCATCAGATCCTGCCTCTAACACTGGCCCCTATGCTTATAGCAACAAGATGTCCATGAGAGAAGAAAGCGTTTCACAGATATCCCACTCTGTCTTCTCGGTTCTATTTCGAGTCAATATGTTCCATATGGCCTTATTAATGCCAGGACACAGAATTGTTTCTGGAGTGTTTTTTTTCAAATATTTTGTTTAAAAAACGTACAAGTCCAATAACCCCTTAACTCAAAGCACAAACTGTATGCAATGCCACAGGAAGCCTGGTTACCATCATGCGTTTCTCTCCCATGTATAACAGGAAGAAGGATGAGAAAGCATCGACATGTAATTGATTGGACATCTCCTTTTTCTCTTTCCTCTTTTACACATACGTGAGCGAGCGTGTACTTTCTCTCTCTCACACACACACACACACACACACACACACACAAAGAATTCCCAGGGTCTTGACTCTGTAGACCTCATGCAGTTTATGAGGTTCAGGCAGGGAGCTCCGGTTCCTCTGAGGAGCAGTAAAGAAGCTATAAAGATGTAAACAGATATCACTGTCTAGCACTACAACATGTGTGAGCGCACACATGGGAAACAACATGTGGCAAGAAACATGCTTTAAAGAATAGCATTCCCAGCTTTCATTAGTCTGTGAATTTTCATGATTTGTCATTTTGAACTGTACTGATGTAGAAGTGAACTTTAATGATTTCAATGTCCTAGCTTTTGTTTAAGGAAACAATGACTGTATCCCTTGGCATCAGCCTTCCCAGCAGTTTCACAAGTTGTACTTCACTGCCCAATGAAACAGTTCTCATGATGCAATTTCTAACTTGGCATAACTTAGTTCTACCCAAGGAGTGAACTGTAGCGCATCATAATGTTAAAAAACTGAAAGGCTTCCACCGTTCGGCTTGGGAACGACGTGTAGAGGAGAAGCCCAAGGACTGTCAGAACGGCGTCTGATACCCAGGCGTTCCATGGTTGAAAACTCCGCCCTCGCTACTGCAAGCTTAGAAGGGTTCAACCGCCGGCCCTGGCGTAGACTAGGGGACCCTCGGTGGTGACGCGGTGCTTCAGCCCATGCTTGGTGGTGAGCGTGGAGAAAGTGGGCAGCGTCAGGTCTGGAAATTCAGCCTGAGAAAAATGTCCGCTCCCGACAGCGAGCCCGTCGTACGCTGCCTTGCCAAGTGTACACACAAGGGAGAAAAACGTCAAGCCATCAACCAAGCATTTATTTTTAACGTCCACCAGGAGTCCGTGAGCACATACACAATCTGCCCCGAGGAGGCGAAAAGAAATGTCTGCCGTCACAAAATCCCAGTTGAACCACTGTCCTCCAATACACAAACACATAGGCCTCACGCCGTATGTGCGAATGGGGCCGCCATTAGCCGTCGTCAACCGCGGTCCATGTCCCCCACGAGCGACGTCTTCCCTCGAAGCAGGAACTACACTCCGTTGAGCTCCTGTGTCACACAGAAACAAGCTTCCCCAAACTCTGTCGCTTACGAAGAGAAGTCTGCTCGTGCCGCCAACGCTTAGGGTCACTACAGAGCGCTGGCTCCTCCTTTTCCCGGAGGCTTGTGGCTGCAGGGAGCGACACACTTCTTCGCGCTGGCCCCGAACTGCGCGTGGTAAAGACACTCTCCTGTGTCCCCAAGCCGGCTTGTTACTGTCCCGTCCAGCCTCCCCCAAGCCTTCTTAACTGTTGAGGGGGCGCTGAGTGTCACAGCTAGCGCCTCTGCACCGGGCTGCTGCGTAGCCAAGAAAAAACGGTCGGCCTCTTCAGGCAATGCACGGGGCTCTGTGATGGACGTGTTGGCTAGCACCGTCTGAACCTGGGAAGGCAATTGGCGCAGGAACATCTCCATGAAAGAAGCCTGAGGGTCTTCCCCCCCCCTAGCAGATTCAGCATTTCCTCCATCAGCTGAGATGGCTTGCTGTCCCCTAGGCCTTCAATGTCAAGAATCTGGCGGGCCCTCTCCTTAGCAGATAAGCTAAATGTCTTAAGGAGAAGGGCCTTAATCGCCTCATGGTGCGGGGGTCCGCAATAAATCCCACCAACCTGGATGACGTGGAGCTTCCCATCGCTGCTACCACGTGGAAATATTTCAAATCCCCATCACGGAATAATCGGCAGGCAAAATGTGCCTCCACGTGTGCAAACCACGCCGCAGCGGCATGCTCCCAAAACTCCGGCAGCTTTACAAAACATCGCGATTAGCCATGTTCATTGAGTCTTCGGAAACTTTCTCGAAAACGTCAGGGTCACCAGTGTAGAGCCGATGAATGGGAGTCGGAGGCAGTGTGTTCAGTATGGAACTCCACACTTTATTATACATTCAAATAGACAAGGTGAGTACACTTGCTGCTACTGCATGTCATGCTAGCCAGAATGACCACAAACCCCGGTACCTCACTAACGGGTCCGGGCTGCAACACACAAACACACAGTGAATTATGTCCTATCACGTGTCACCACAGTATTGTGTTTACAGTGTTCAGTTTAGTGCTAGCATGCTAACATTGGCTACTTGCACTAAACACAAATGAGTCTAGGCTGATGTTGAGATGAGTGCAAAATGTTGTAAATATTTGGGTATTAACCCTTTTTTTAAAACATAAAATAAAATGAAATAAAACAGATTAAAAAACCTTATGTGAAGCAGAACCTCACCAAAGGTAAAATATGATGTGTATAAAGTTGTGGTTAGCATTACCGGCAGAATCAAGCAGGAAGTCAAGCTTTGTTAGTGTGATTTAATTTAAAACCTCTTAAGCCCCACGGACCCGGTTCCGGGGCCGAAATCGCGTCATTTGCAGGAAACAACGTCTAAGGAACCTTAATATTTAATAAACTATGAAAATGTTATATCCATACAACGGGGGAAAACTAATTTAACTGATCTTTTTCATTTTTTTTTTCAAAAGAAACACACAATGCTAACAGTGAGCCTCTGAATTAGCCCCGAGCTAAAAATGCTAACCTATTACTGCACCGAAAATCACTCCTAGCTCCCTTATTACTTATCCTGCACATCCAACACATCGTTTATGATCGTAAAGACACAGAATCTAACGGTGCCCACCTCAACACTGAAAGATACAAACTCGCGACGTTATCAACAAAAACGTACATCAAAACAAGTAGCGATAGGTAGCCCACAACGCTAACATGGCTTACCTTGGCTTTGTCTGGTCAAAACTGGTCTTCAATGGCATTAAAACGATAACAACGATGATGTAGTTAATCCATACGTTAATATCCAATGTGACTGTGTCCCCTTTGAAATGTTCTGATTATCTATAAGCAATAAAACTGCAATTCCGTTTTCAAATATCAGAGTAGGCCATTCCTACGCTCTGTAGCAAGAGTAAATGCGCGAAGACGAAATCTTTTTTTTTTTAACATGACTGTGTGCGGGACGATTTCCCTTCGATTATATCGGCTCTAACGGTCAGAAAGAGATGTCACATGTTAAAATCGAAGAAGGGGGGCCAGAGATAAGGAAAATCCACCCAAATGGCCCCATTTTGCTAAATCTGTCTAAAAAGATCAAATATCACTTGTTTTGCATCAATTTTGATACAGGGTACTTATATATTGTACTTTGGATTCCTAAAGCTTTTAGTCTACTAACCCATCATCATCCAAGGTTAGTTTTCACCATAAGTACAACATATGTTTTGGACGGACACTATAATTTACAGTTTTTTACCATGTTCAGTCTGAATTTTCTTTAAAATAAAAAACATATATATTGATTCTGACTTTTCTACATCCAACTCACAGGTTTATCATTACTTTGAGAAAAAAGATTATTAATTTAACCCTTTTAGAAGGGAAGATATGGTCATTTGTTCTAGGAATGTCATTTTCAAGCCTGAAATCTGAAAAACAGGCTTGGGGCTTAAGAGGTGGATCAATCTCTTGTCAAACGGTTTATAGAGAGATAATTTAGAGATACTTTTACTTGAAAATATCTTTAATTTAGTAGGTAATTTTATTTTGAGGGTTTGGATAATTTAAAAAATATGGTGAGGGTAAAGGAGATTATTGTAGGAATGCACCTTTTCTGTTTCCGATTATATTTGCAGAGCTTGCGTATGAAAAGAAAAAGTAATGTTTTTCTGACATGATTTAACACTTTTTCCGATGTTTGTCAGTTTGTGCAGGACAATAAATAACAAAACTAACTTATATTTACAAGTAGATGTGTAGCAGTGGATAAAGCACAACAACAAATCATGAAAATATAGATTTATTTTTGGTTTTTAACAACTGAAGACATTTTTTGATGTAACAAAATGAACAGCAAACGTCCCTCTGTAATCATCACCAGAACATGTGCAGTGTTTCCGGCATACCAATGCAGTGGGCTAAATTACAATAAAAAAAACACCGTGACACTCATGATTGTAAAAGCTGTCGCACAAAAGCCAATAATTGTTAAATGACACATACTGAGAGAACACACAATCTGCCATCTGTGGATGAATAGACTTAACGTGGGTGTATTTTTTCCATGCTTCTCTCCTTCTATGCAAACGGACTCAGTTCCGTGTACACTAGGAATTGCTGCTTTGCTGCTTTGCTGCTGTAAACCACAAGTACTCTGACTTTTCTGTGGAAATATACATTATTTGGGTGACAATAATAAAGTATGTATTTATGTAGCCCAGAGAAATAAGGAAGGAAACGATAACCACTTCCTAACTCTGCTTGCTTGCAAAATGGCCTATTTACATAATGCATAATGATGCAGAGTCTGTTAATCAGAATGAGATGGCAGTGTGTGATATCGAGCTTTCTCCGGCTGTCTCTCAGGTGCGTGTTGAGTACAGGTCGTCATCCTCCGGGCTGGACTGGCCAAAGTCCAATAGAGAAGGGTCTGGCTTGAAGCTGGAGCCCCCTGGAGGACAGCAGCAGAAATGCAACAACATATCAGTCACAAGCACAGAAATATTAGATGTTTACATTTAATGGATAAACTGGTTCAGACTGACAAAAAGATTATCAGTAGAATCAAATAAAACGTCTACATTACCCACAAAAAGTTGAAAATACAAAGCCACAGTGTCTTTCTGTGATCACACAAATTAGTGAAGTAGTATTATCATACAGACATATTCTCCTTGAAGTTTTTCGAATCTAAAGTGCTAGGGCTATATCTCATTGTGTGTGTATATATATATATATATATATTTGTTTACATTCATAACTTCTAATAAGTTCCTCACTGAAGCTTCAAATGTCTGTCTTTTCACCATTTCTGACACTCAAAAGAAGGGAAAACTCAAGTAAAATAGATAGATTGTTTTATAAACGTTATTAACATTTGTCCCTTTCTGCACAGCAACTGGCAGAGTGAACTGAAGGCTAAATGCCAACTAACAAAGATTTAAGTCAATTTGTTTGAATATGAGAACATCTCATGAAAAGATCGAATCCAACTTTTTACAATGCATTTTGACTTTACAATGCTCTGGAGGAATCTGAAGTGTTTGTCTTACGCAAAAAATCCTCTGCAGCCAGCAATGGAATCTAATTATTTTTATAGTAAAATACTCCAAAAATAGACATGCAAAGAAACGAGCTGTGCAGCATGTGAATGTCTCCAAGGAATACACGCTTCAAATACATTGGCCGTCTATTCATGTCCAGGGCTTTTTTTAAGTAATAAACTGCAAAGGCCCAAAGAGTGACCTTGATAGCATTACATCAGATACTTCTCAAGGTATATTTGTTGGCCTCAATATGTCGAACTTGATGTTTTTTCGAAATTGTATTTCAAATTTAAGAGACAATAGCATGATCACATGTCAAGACCCAAGAGATGATGGGACTTCAGTTCAGATAACTCTCAGAAGAGAAGCTGTGTATGTTTGAGTAAGGTAGATCAAAGTTTAATAACCACAGCCTTCCGCTATTAAGCTCCTCTCCTGTGGAACCAGCTCCAAGTTGTGTTAAGGTAGACACCCTCTCCACATTTGAGAGCATGCTAAGACGATAACGCTTATTGTCAGGGCTGGCTCAAGTTTATCATGACCATCCTTCTTTACCCTTTAATTATTTACGTTTACATGATCTTTCTATTCATTTGCATTATCTATGTTGTTATTTTATGTTTTCTGTCCTTCATGTTTTATGGATCTGTACTCCTGGTTAAGCCCCCAGAGACAAATGTGTACTTTGGGATATTGAGCTATATTAATAACATTTGATTTGAGGCCCAACCTTCCAACAAGCAGTGGTGCAGTGTGTTCACAGTACCTTTGCTGTTGTCTGCTTCATGCTGAGGAGGTGTTGGTGTGAGTGTCTCCTCTACAGCAGCAGCTTCTGTTGCGTTGGCCAACTCTGGTTCAGCAGCGAGTTCGTGCTCAGCTGATTCGAGAACTGGCACTGCAAATAAGTCAATAAACAACACAGGTTAGCAGCAGGGACATGAACTGATGTGTTCCACCTTTATGCTACTAAGCTACTGTGACTTCATACTTGATTTATCATAATAACTTTTAGAAAGTTCTCAGCAAACTCTTGGAAGTTTACAACAAATTGGTGAATGTTCTGGTTGTACCTGCTGGGTCATCTAAGGAGATTAGAGCGGGTGGTTCTTCAGAAGAAGGGACATATTCAGCTGCAACAGCTTCTACTGGAGCAGCTTCTACTGGAACAGCCTCTACTGGAACAGCTTCTACTGAAACAGCCTCTACTGGAACAGCTTCTACTGGAACAGCCTCTACTGGAACAGCCTCTACTGGAACAGCCTCTACTGGAACAGCTTCTACTGAAACAGCTTCTACAGGAACAGCCTCTAGTGGAGCAGCTTCTTCTGGAGCAGCTTCTTCTGGAACAGCCTCTACCGGAACACCTTCTTCTGGAGCAGCTTCTACAGGAACAGCCTCTACAGGAACAGCTTCTACTGGAGAAACCACTTCTGGAGCAGCCTCCAATGGAGCAGTTATTACTTCAGGTACCGCTAAAGGAGCAGCTTCTACTGGAGAAACCACTTCTGGAGCAGCTTCTACTTCAGCAACCTGTACTGGAGCTGCCTCCACTGCAGTACCTTCCACTGGAGCATCCTCCACCAGAGAAGCCTCTAAAGGAGCAGCCTCCACCGTCTCCGGTTCTAAACTTGCCGTGGGCTCGGCAGTGGAGACCTCCTTTGCTGCTAGTTTTGCATCCTCACTTTCAACAGGTGCAGCTATTGCCTCAGAGGTTGAGGTGACCTCTGTCTCTGCTGCCACTGAATGCACTACTGGATCTGGAGAGGAGAGGATACACAGCAAACCATCAGTAGAAGCCTGAGTGTAATGGAGTGTGAAGCAATGTCGACAGAGAAACAGGCAGACAGAGATCAATATCTACGGCACCTGGGTTGGTCTCTGCGGGGGTCTGGTCGGGGGAAATCTCTGTGGGTGTTACTGATGACGCCTGCTCTGAGATGACAGCAACAGCGGGCTCATCAGAGAGAGGAAGCGACTCCGCTGACTCCACTTCTGACTCTGGGATCAGGGAGCTGCGGGCTGCAGACTCTGGATTTGGCACCGTAGTTGTCTAAAATGTGGATAAAGACCGATCATTAAAATCTGTTTCAACAAGACATGCATTGATTAATGATTATAAAATGATTCATATGAATATCTTAATTTGATTCACACTTAAACTGGATTTAACTGACAGAAACACAGTTAAACGATGAACAGAATAAGGCACTGGATTTAGAGTTTCCTTCAACATTTCACTTCTAATAGGTTAGATGTATCAAAGTGACCAGAGAGAAAAAACTGCATACATAAGCATTTCAAGTAAAAATGTAGCTGACACTAGGCTAGGGATTGACTTACATTAATTTGAACAGCAGTGTACGTTTTATTTCTTGATCACAAACCATCATAAAATGGCAAAGTGCTGAGAGAGGAAATGCATCGTTTTGAGCAACATGAGGGATTTTCCGAGAAAGATAAGAAGAGCAAAGCGGAAATCATTCAGTTGTTAGGGAATTACCATTAAATGGTTTTGGTTTTAGTCACACACAGTAAAACAGCTTTACAGAACTTGCTATTTTAATATATCTGGTTACATCCAGGGGTTAAATTGGGCCGGGGCTGTCTGGGGTTAAGTCCCGGCACATAGGACGATGCTTTGACGTCATCACCCTCGCACATTTGTCATATACAAAATATGATGTTAAAACTTTTCTCGTTCTTAATATAGACTTTATTTAGGTTCGATATCTGTTGACTTTACTCTAAAATAGTAGATCCTGCAGATTGCCAAAGCACCCCCTAAGCACCCCCAAGAAATATGTTTTTTTTTTATTTTACGAAAATTATTTTTTTATTTTTTATTAAATTAGTAAAAATTATTGATTACATCAATGCAAATGTGAAACAAGCAAATGTTTGATCACTTATGTGAAACCCTTTATATATACAGTCTATGTTTGAACCATGTGCCTATTGCCAAGCACTAATGTTATATCTTTATATTTAAGGCCAAGCTCAAAGTAAAATTGACGAACCACTCCATTGTTGTTTTTTCTGTGTTGCCGTAGCAGCCGACCTGACCAGGAAGTACAGTGAGCTAAATGAAAAGTATTGCGAGATCTCGCAAACGTTTTGCGATATCTCGCCAAACATTTAACTTTTTTTTCAAATAATTTTTTTTTTCTACTCTGTGTCCCCTAGGGGGCTCCGTAACTTCCTGTTAGCTGCAGCGCCAAATTATTGGCTAACAGCAAAGTGACAAATGGATCGTTTTTTAGTCCTTAAACGTCCACGTGTGGACACTCAATCAAAACCCCCTGGAAGCGAGGGATTCTGCACATAATAGGCCTCGTGAGCTTACTTCTGGCTCTCTGTTTCATTCAAGCTCTGCGTGCGTGTGTGTGTGTGTGTGTGTGTGTGTGTGTGTGTGTGTGTGTGTGTGTGTGTGTGTGTGTGTGTGTGTGTGTGTGTGTGTGTGTGTGTGTGTGTGTGTGTGTGTGTGTGTGTGTGTGTGTGTGTGTGTGTGTGTGTGTGTGTGTGTGTGTGTGTGTGTGTGTGTGTGTGTGTGTGTGTGTGTGTGTGTGTGTGTGTGTGTGTGTGTGTGTGTGTGTGTGTGTGTGTGTGTGTGTGTGTGTGTGTGTGTGTGTGTGTGGCACGAGCCATGTTGTGTGCGTGCGCAAGCACCGGTGGGTCTCTACCGGAGATCGTTGTGGTTAGCATCTGGTGCTAGCTAGCCAAGCTAACGGATATAAGGAGCTTTTTCAACAACAAAGTGGAGGGAGAACTCTCTTCCTGTCAGACTGAGAGTCTCAGATAACCTCAGCTCAGGTGAAGTAAAGGACTCTGTGTTTAGATAGTTAACTTTAGTCTAGTTATCTCAGTGGGTCTCAAACGGTTTGTTTTAAAAGGGGAGTGATTTGTAAAATATCTATAAAGAAATAGAAAATCTGTTTACAGTTCTGTTTCATATGTATGTTGAGAGATGTATCCATAGATCTCTTCATTTTGCTCTCAAAGTGCACCAGATTGATGCTTTTAACTTCAATATTTAAAAAAAATCTTCCCAAAGGAGCATGCCCCCGGACCCCACTAGAGGAGGTGAGGACCCTCCTAAAGGAGGTGAGGTCCACACTCCCCACTTGTAAACATAGCCCTTTACCCCTGCTTACACCTATATGCCGTGAGCTGATTACCGAGCCTTCATTGTAACAGTCGCGGGTACACTGTGTGTGCGTGTGGGGAGTGTTGCTGCAGTAGAAAATTCAACTGTAGCGCTGGTGCATTAATGGGAAACCCTTAAAGTTTGAGCACTCTCTATGAAACGTCAAGCTACCCCAAAGCACCCCCTAGAGAAAATCGCTGGCGCCGCCACTGCAATAACACCGAATTTGGTGATGATTCAATGGTTTACAGTGAAATGTACAGCATACTTTTGGTCATAATCTCGCAGCCCTACAAATGAACTAAGATTTCCACATAAACGTTCTTTAGCAAGTGTGCAGAGCAATTTTGATTTAAAAAAGCAATTTGAAGGTTGGATATTTGTAAGCATTTTTGTGTGTACATTAATAATTTAAGATGTAAATTAATTCCAATTTATTTTTAGTACTTTCTATTTTTATTGTGTCATCTGGTGGCAACAATGTGTGTATTTCATACAGATAATGGAGCCGTTGATTATAGGGCCTCATATACAGTATAGCCCTTAAAGTCAAATAATGAGATCCTCCACCAACATACCCCCCCCCCCCCCCTTCACACAGAGCCACCCCACATATCAAATCCCAATTTAACCCCTGGTTAGATCTATATATAATTTTCAGTAAAAACACCTGTGTAGTATCTCATTATCACTGCTGACCTGTGGTTGTGAAGCAGCAATCTCCTGGGCCACCGGCTCTGGGGGGGGCTTGGAGGTGAACAGTGAAGACACCGAGGCGCCGGTCCACTGACCAGCAGAATATACCTTCTTACCCGTGATCTTGGGAGCAAAAAGACAATAAATTGAATTAAACTTGATAAATGCCATTTGGCGGTCAGCGCATGAGACACAATAATGTTACCTTAAAAACAGCCACAGTTTGAGCGGGGTAACACACTGAGGCTCCGGCAGTCATCAGACCCAGAGGAACGGCTACCCTCTTGAGTTGAGAGCCTGAAATACAGTTAATAATTACAATCAATGTCACTGAACACATGGAAAAACTAAACGTAATTTAAAGTACGGCCTTATAAGGGCCCTATTAGGCTTTCTGGGTATTCCCTTTCCTGTAGTGCGTTATATAGGTTTTTGTAAATGGTCTGCAGAGGCCATAATCCAGAAGAGGTTTCTCTCCCACACACTGCCTGAATCGCCTCCATTGGACTCACTAGTGAAATCACTATACCACTTGCTCTTCTATTTGCTAGCGCTCCAACAAATAGTACGCTATAGGCTAAGGGGTAGGAAATATCTAAGCAGTTGACCAACCATAACAGAACCAGCCAGCTAATCAATCAGAGCAGACTGGGCTCTGGTTTCAGACAGAGGATGAAAAGAGGTGCTGCAGCACAGGCAGTATGAGAAAAATAAAGAGCTTTTTGAACATTAATGTGTGTAAACATTGTGGTGTGTGAATGCTGATAATCGTTGACAACTGCCGAGTCAACCAAAGGTCAATGTGCATCCAGTGAAGACTGTGCCATGGATGCACCTTCTGTATGAAAGAGCTGTTGTGTGTTCTCCAATTGATTGAGATTACATCTGAGACTTGTAAGCAAAATAAAGAAGGTATGAATTATTTATAAAACCTTAGGTTCACCCGTCCGTATTCAGGGTGGCATGGTGACTCATTTTGATGATTTGTTATGTACATATGTTACGTTACCACACAGCTGCATGGGGAACATTTCATTCTAAGAGGCATTAAGCTTGCATACAACTACTATAATGCAAGGCAGAGATTTGTTTTTATTCATGTAAAATAGTCTGTTTCAAATACAACAGTTATATCAATGCTACATACAGTAACAACAGAAAAAGTATTACAGATTAATGTATTGTTTCCCAGTTAATCAGTGTACAAATATAAAAATAAATATATCACATGTTTGCCTATAAAAGGAAATAAATGTGGTAACTGTGGTTGGTTTATCATATGTTATATTTCTGTGCGCACTAATACGTAGGCAGATTTATTGATTTCATAACAATGGTTCCTAGAAAGCTCTATGTATCCCCGAGAGTCACTCGGGGTCGGATTACCTTTCCGTGCCAAGAACATGCCAAGCACGCCGGCCATGGTGATGGTGCCAAATCTGGGAAGAAGTTCCGGGGGAGGGTCTTTCAAATAATAGTACGCATCTGGGAGACACAGGAGACAGTGAGCATGGGGATAACAATTCCCTACATTTCACAATTCTGAACGCCTGTCTGATTTCCTGCTCATACTGTCATTATATACGTTCAGAACATTGGGACATTGGGTTTTGTGACGGTTGCTACATTTAGGAATGATATATATATATATATAAAATACATACATATTATATATACACAATGTAATAAAAATGTATATGAAGATAAGAAGTTAAAGTCAAAATGTGCAACAGAAAAATAAAATAAACCAGATTAGAATTTTTTTAGGAAATTAAAGTCAAAAAGTTAAAAAAACTGTATACATTATACCATAATATAATAAAATATAAAATAAAGAAATATAAGATATTATAATACTATTTAATATAATATAAAATATAATATAACATATTATAATAAGATATCATATAATGTAATATAAATTAAGATAATGTAATATCACATAATATAATACAAGCAGTGGTAATAGTGTGATTTGCAACATAAATAATAATAACATTAACAGTAATATTTATATCTAGTATCTTTTCTTGGGTTAGCGACATAACAGTATGAATGCCACAAAAGAATCCTTCACCATCACATCACAGTAAGCTGTGTGTGATTATAAATAGTAACATTATGTACTGTAACATTAATTAATAAAGATTTGATTGAATGAAGCCATAAATAATTAGTTAAAAATGTGGGATTTGTTTTCAAAGGGCGTCAGAACAATACGTTCGTTAAGGGCACTATAAGTGATGTTTCAAGTTTCAGGAAGGGAGAATATTATTTAATATACATCATATATGACACCTTAAGGTTCCTCCTGTTGACTCACCCTGTCCTTTATGGTATAGATTTACACTTCTTGTTTTCACAGAGATGCAGGCACCCTGCAGGGAACAAAGGAAAAATAAACCGCTACAACAGGACATGAAGAACAAAACTACATCTGTATCAGCCTGAAGCGGTTTTTCCCCATCTTCCACAGAATCAAACTGCCAGATCTCTTCGCAGCAGAACTTGCAGCTGCTGAATTAACTGCACACACACTACAGTACAGAGTCATACGTGCCTCATACTGAGCCCTCGCAGCATGTGGGAGTGAGCGGTGTAACCACAAGAGGAGCGAAAATCAGGACACTAACACTGCAGATGCAAGATAAGGCCTTTTGCAAAGTATTCTAGTTTTTCCCTTTATAAAACACTTATTTACATACGTCAAATGGTTGTTCTTTTGTGGGGTGTTGAGTGTTAGACAGGATGTGAAAGTATGTGTTCATTCAGCAGCAGATGTTGTGTGGGAAAATTAATATGTTCTCAAAACAGCTGAAGGTGTACACAAGAAAATGGAAATACCTTCACAGCCTGGACAAAGGGTCGTATGCCCTGTCTGGCTGTAGTTAACCCATTCTGTATAACACCGGGAGTCTCTGGGACAAACAGGGCCTGAGCAGACATTGGCAGCGGGGTGTAGATGTTCAGCTGCGGACAGAGGGAGTGTCAGTATTTAGATGTGAATTTCAACAGTTTAGCTCTCTCATATAAAATCATCTGATTCTTTCTAGAAAAGCATACCCTTTCTCGAGTAAGCAGTCCATCAGTGGGCGCTTCGCTTACAGTATACACACGGATGGAGGCTATGCCCATCACCGTCGGGACGGCCAGCATCACCACCTAGGAAACAATGAAAGTTTACAGCTTACCTTAAAATATTTCACCACATAGTAACAAAAACAACAGGCAGACACAAATCACTCATTGACAGATGGACCAGTGAGAGAAATGATCAACATGTGTAAAATAGCTAAACCACAAACTTGCTATTTTAGGACTATTACTTTTGAAGTGTCAGTGTTAGGTTAACTTAAAGTATTTCGATTTTGTACCTAAGTGAAAGTAGAAGGACCAGAGTTGAGGACTGCTCTTTTATAAGTAAAAGTCCTGAAATCAAAATGATAATCATGTAAAAGTAAGAAAGTACTGGCATCAATATATATATATATATATATATATATATATATATATATATATATATATATATATAGACTCATTATGCAAACTGTCCCATTTTAGTTTAATATGAACGATATGTTTATTTATAATTATTGATGCATTCATGTGTTTATCACAGCTGGAAAGGACAGTTTCTTTCCAGGTTAAGTGTTGTTGATTTCACATCATTCATCTGCAAAGTAACAGTGGAGTCAAAGTACACGAAGTACAGAGTAGCAAAAAATTGAAATACTCATACTCAAGTCTCTCAAACTTGTACTTAAGTACAGTCCTTGAGTAAATGTACTTTACATCTGATAACTTACAACTGCCTACTAGCTGACGTAATTGTAATGTTTCCTTTGCTTGGTCAAAACCGTCTATATTGCAGACAACGTCACGGCTGACACATATTATATGTAACACATGCAGGTAATATAAATAGTGTGAGTACTGCTCAAACTGCTGTCTGCTAACGTTAGTAAACGCTGTCTAGTTAGCATTGACTCATTCAGCGAGGCTAGCAGTTAGCAACAATGTGTCCATGCAGCGCAGTGTTAAAGGTTTTAAAGTGACACTCAGTTCAAGGTTGCGTTAACGACTGCGGGTCAGTTAGCGTTAAACCCACACACGCTCATTCTTTACAAAATATACTTTGACGAAGAGGAAAATGTCAAGCATTCACCTTGGCCGCCATGACAGCGTTCCTCCTTCTTCTGCAGGCTGAGAGAGACGCAGATCCAAAGACCGGGTACTACTGACTCCTGCCGGGCATCAGCGGCACCTGCAGCACGTATTCTCAAACCAACAACAGTATGGGTAATCAATGTTGTTTTGTAAATCTTTGTGTAATTAAAACACAAAATATATCATTTCGTTTTTATTAACATTTTAAAAGACATTTTAAAGGATTAAACTGTCACTGCAGTTCCACATGTAAAGCAATTGTACATGATGTGCAGTGGTTTATTATGGGCAAGGCAAAACAGGTTCACAGGGCCCCCAGACACAACGGACTCTAATAAGCCCCTGGTTCACAGAAATCTTGACGGTTCTCATTAACTTGTTAATTTGTTATGGAGTTGAACCAACTTAAGTATGTTTTAACTTTTATTTGTGCATTGTTTTTCAAAACGGCCAGGCAGCGACAAAGTAAATAGAAATAAAATACATGTGCAGGTGAAGTAGAAACACACTATGGCCTCACACAAGAGGGGAAAATATGGAGAGAAAGAAAGAAAATGTGCAAAATTGATCAATTAACATGCAAACCCTTTACATGCCTAATCACGTTGTAAATCATAATTAGCTGCTAAAGAAAAAAATAGTACAATCTTAACAATTTTTTTGACAAAAACAACAAATTGTTATGAAAATATCAAATTATTCATTTCTCGATTTTGGATATAGATATGGACATGGATAATCATTTGTAGGCCTACTTGTCGTATTTTTACGTACACTTTAATTGGAAATCTGCTTCTTGGTTACGTAAGCACATAAAACACTCTAATGCTGTCTCTATCAATCCAAGAAAAGGTACACATAAACAGATCATAGCTCGTAGTGCAGAGGATTCAGTTTATTGAAGTCAAAGTTTAACAACTTAAGTTTACAATCTGTATTTTTTGTAATATATATTCATATATATGAAACCAAAAAAGGCTACTTTAGGAAGAATAAATGTCATTTTCTTTCTTTTTTAATATCATCTTTAGTCAGTTTAATGTACAGAATAACAGTAAGCTAATATTATCCTTGAAAAAGAGCAATATGTTCCTTTTTTAATGTCGCAGTGCAACTTACATCTTACACACCTGTGCAATGTACCATGAGGTGTACACCCCTGAAAGAACACACAGTGGAATCTCCCTTTTCGGCCTGTTTCTGCATGTCTACACACACAAAGATCTGGGGAGGAATAACAACACAGTCTGCGCCCACAAATCATAACCTGCACTTCCTAATCTACAGTGTGTGTCGCCTGCTAAGTGGTGCAGTGGTTGATGAAAGAAAACCACTACAGATGAGAAGTGGAGAGAAATCTGCAGACTGAAACTGTTTTGTAACTCTTCTCCAGCTGTGTCTGTGTAGGGTCGCCAGTATAATCAGTCCATCGTTGCCAAAGAGAGGGTTGGGAGGCACAGGGAAAGTGCTTGCATCATTTAGTTTTCTTTGTGGTACTCTCAAATTAACCATTCAAAAAACATGAGCTATATCTCTGGGGTGAGTTTGATAGTTCACGACAGTGTGACATGATGAAAAACCTGAACCTACGCTAAAGAACTACAGTAAAGTATGAAGAATAAGTACAGATAGTGCTGGATGCAGCAGGTGTTATGCATGTCTCTCAGAGTCTTCGACACCGTTGAGTCTTTGGCCTGATATTGCAGATGAAATGGTTCATCTGGGTTTTACAGACATTACAGACCATTTAGTGTGGAGGGCTTTGACCGCTCAGGTTCATATGCTTCGAGGGAATGTCAAAATAGCTTTCGTTTCAACTCAGGTAAGATTCCTGCAGTCTATTGGTTAGTGTCAGTCTTTCTATGTAAAACAAAACCTTAAATCAGGAGCCTCCTGGTTAGGATGCTAAAGGAGGACCTGCATTAGATCAAGTAACCAAGGAGCAGAAAAATGCTTGCCTCAGCTATTGTACAGTGTGTGTCTTCAAACACTATCGAATGAAAAAACAAGAATACATACAAAGAAAAGGTCATTCTTCAACAGTACTTTTGCATGTATCATGCGCTACAAGTCTAATTATCTTGCAATCATGAGAGGAAGATAAAAAGGGGAGAAAAAAAACAAATGATCCACAATTTTTTACCCTGTCCAATCAAATCATTCCCGGACTTTTCTCATGCAACACATCACCAGGAGAAGGGTCAGCCGCGATGTAAAAACTGTCAATGATAGTGGTGTTGTTGTTCTGCCACCCTGCGTCTACAGAGTGAAGAGGGGAACACTGCAAAACCTTGGCATAGAATACATCATACTTTACATTATATCTATGACACAAAACGTAAATAGATTTATATATTCTTCTATGTTTAAATATATTTGTAGACTGTACACAAATCTTTAGAAAATGAGACGGCAAATGCATTTACCTGATATTTTGAACAGCAATGGTAAAGAGGCCGATGAGACATAGACCCTGTGATGCAGCCAATGAGATATAGAGATATAGAAAGTGCATTCTTTGTAGTGAGTGACTCCTTTGAAAATAACTCTCTAGCTCTTGCATTCGCTGTTTAAAGTAAAATAAAGGAAAAAAAAGAGAAAGGAAAATTGTTTTGCACCCACGCAAATACATACTCTCTGTCTTCCCTCCGCTACCTCTAGAAGCATATCACAGTGGTAGTGGAACGCAAACATTTACATCAGTATACAAAGCAGTATACACATATACACAAGTCTTTGACGACTAGAGAGAGAGAGAGAAAATAAAGAAAACATGAAGAGGAGGTGGCGGACAGAAACAGAGAGGAAAATAAAAAAAGGCGGGTAGAGAGGATGCAAACTGAAAAGTTCAATTGCACTCAGTCAGAGGAGCCTCCTTCTGCGGATAAAATTGTTTCTTTTTTTCTTAACAGTTCACAGTTTGAAATAGTGTGCAACTAGCCAGTACAATAGGTCCTCAACGTTTGTTTTCACCGGTTCCCAGAGGGAGCCAGATAAACCAGCATTGACGGCTACTTTTCACAGTCTCAAAAGTCAACGCCCTTACTTTCCCCTGCACTGTCCTATCAGATCAGCCTGGAATAACAAGTGAGGTCTCTGTAAATCAGCGAGATATGCAGTGAGAGAAAAAAAAGATTGATAGAGAAAGGGGGAGAACTGGTGGCTCTGGGTGCAAAGTTCATCAGTACAAAAGTACAGTGCTGTGGTGAAAAGGATTCTCCTCTGTATTGCTGCTACATAGCTCCCCTTGCCCCCTAAAATCAATAGGAAATAAAAAGAGATGAAACCAAGAGAATACAAAGTAACAAACGTGTTAAAAAGTTTCCTTTTTTTCCCATTTTGCTCGACAAGCGTGTGGTGTTTATGCTGAGTTCCATAGACAAAGGAAGATTAATGCTTTCTGTTCAAGCATGCAATAGGCACCCTGTGAGGGTCCTCAGGATTATCAAAAGTTCATACACGCAGGTCTCAGACTGTTCCCTCTATGATATTTACACATCTTACAATGTGTGTACCTGTGTGTGTGTGTGTGTGTGTGTGTGTGTGTGTGTGTGTGTGTGTGTGTGTGTGTGTGTGTGTGTGTGTGTGTGTGTGTGTGTGTGTGTGTGTGTGTGTGTTCGAGTGAGTGCGTGCTCAGAGTCTTGATCAGGAGAGAGGACTCAATGTAAAGCTCTGTGTGTGTTTGTGTGAGTGTGTGTGTGTATGTATCAGTTCAGTCTTTGCTCCCCTTCTCTCTTTCACACATGTGTCTCAATAAAGGAGTGTGTGTGGGTCATAAGAGGTGGGGCCAGTGGGGAGAGGTCGTCCTGGCCGTTGGTGCCACCGGGGCTGAGCTGGCAGATGTCTGAGTAGAGATCGCTGTGCCACTGCTTCCACTCTCTGAAGGTCTGGGAGCACAGGCCAGGGTCCTCCAGTAGCGCACAGATTACTGCCAGCTCCGACTCTTTGGCCTGTGGGGAGCAAATAGACAACAAGGAGTGACAAAGTTGTATCGTTCCAAGTGTAATTATTCTGTAAATTCTCAAATAATCAAGAAGGGTCTAGCTGCAAAGCCCCAGGTTCAGGCCACATGCTCCATTGAACACTTTTGGTTACGCATCGAGAAACCATGTACGCAGGTGACAATCATGAGGATATGATGGCATATGTTTAAGGTTAACAATACCACCTTGTGTTTTTATCTTATAAAGTAGGTAACGTTATGTTAAGCAGGAAATAACTTACCGACCTAATGAATTGAACATTAGCTAAAAATGCTAATTCCGCTCTTAAACTATGAATGTTAGTCAACTATGCTAATTCAGCAAGCAAACTAACATTAAAAGTGCAATGTTAATTTCAGAATCAACTTATTCAAATAAATAGTAGGCATAATTTTCACCTGTAAAATATACATTTAAAGGTAGGGTATGTAAGTTTGAGAAACCGGCTCAAGATACATTTTTTGTTATATTCCAAAGAATGCTCTTAACATCCCGATAGCAATGAATATCTTAAGTGCTTTGGCAAAAATTCCATAAAAAATTGTCATCTGTGGAAGCCGTAGTACTGTAAAAAGCACGACCAATCATTTTAGCTGGCCCGGCTAAAATAGCTGGATGGCCTACCTGCCTGTCAGCCTTCCATCTGTGCACAAACTTATCTCGTGCCCTCATTGGTCATGTGCGCGTTCGTGTGTGTTGGAGGAGGGGCTCTGTAAGGAAGTGGCAGATTTTCTCCGGTCGTGTATTTTCAAATTCTAGCGATCTCGAGCCGGCTTCTCAAACTTACATACCCTACCTTTAAAGTGTATTGTTATTAACAAAAAGCCTAGCTTCTAGCTAACAAAAAAGCAAAAATACAATTCCACCAGTGCTCAAACTGACTACACCTCAAAATATACTATCTTATAATTGTCACGTATTGTGTGTTGGCAACGTTTGCAATTAATTAAAAGAACAAATCTTAAAACAAGACACGGACCACGTGAATTATTGACCAGCCAATCGGAGCGGCTGTACTCGTTCTCCCTCTGTTTGAGGACTGACTGGCACTACAGTTAGCATACTAACTTCAGTGCATATCTGCAACACAATACAAAGACGTTGATTTAAAATCTTATTCTGACATATTTTATACATTATATATTTTTTTCCCTCTGGTGCTAAAATGTATGTTAGTTTTTTTTGCTAACGACATCATAGCTAGCTAACATTAGCTTAAAGGTGGGTTGGTACGTTTGAAAAACCGGCTTGAGATACACATTTTGTAATATTCCATGGAATGCTCTTAACATCCCGATAGCAACGAATATCTTAAGTGCTTTGACAAAAAAAGGCCCGCCCGGCTAAAATAACTGGATGGCCTACCTGCCTGTCAGCCTTCCATAGTGTGCACAAACTTATCTCGTGCCCCCATTGGTCATGTGTGTGTTGGAGGAGGGGCTCTTTAAGGAAGTGGCAGATTTTTTCCGGTTGTGTATTTTCAAATTCTTGCGCACTCGAGCTGGTTTCTCCAAAATTACCTACCCCACCTTTAAGGTTTGTACAAGTTATTTCCTGCTTAATGACATGTTAACATTTGGTTTGTAGTTTTCTTTGTGGTTTTTAGTTAAGGTTGTGTGGCTTGGTGTGATACGATGGACTCAATATACGCTCTGTAGACTACTTTACTTATTAAGGATAAGCATGGTAAAGCAATTTACTGCACAATATACTAAAGTTGCAATTCAACTAGTATGCTAAGAAGCGAGATGGGACCCAGCACCGGAGTTTGGCCTAAGCATGGAGCTCTGCAGAGGGACACTATTGTAATAATCTGTGTTTGTGCTACCTTCAAGGTGCTGCGGAGGGCTCGGACCCGGTGCAGCCTGTCGTTGAGCAGAGGGTCCCTGGCTCTCTGTGTGAAACAACGTCGAAACTCCTGCCTGCTACAGGGTCTTGAGTCCCCTAGGGCCGTCACGTTGGCTTGCTCCAGGGCCCGGTACAGCTGCTCTAGCCCATCCAACGGTTCCGGCTCGCGGCACTCTGACACCCGCCGCTCCCTTCCCTCAGACACCCTCCTCTCTCTGCTCTCAACTCTCAACTCCCGCAGGTCGGAGACACCCAGGAGAGGAGTCAGATTCACTGCTATAATGACACAATGAGCTTCAGTTGGATTTAGTGTGTGAATATAGAGCTAAAATAATCAATTAATTTAACGGCAACCATCCTTATAATTGATCTTCATATTCATATTCATAATATATTCATATTTTCAGCCACTAAAATGTCCCAATGTTGATGGTTAGCTGACTATTAAATTGGACATGTCATTCTATTTTTGAACAATATATTGTAGGGCCATAGCTATATAAATATATATATTTTTTCAAAATACCAAACAGATCCTGCATTTTAGCCATGCCTCATTTCGCTCTATTTGCTCTTTCCAGCCCTGTCTTTGCAGGAGGCTGATTCTGTGAGCTGCAGCTGACCTCGCCCCCCTGCAGGAGAGGGGAGAGTGCTTTGAGATCAGCTGCTGAGCTGTCAGAAGAGGGGGAGAAAAAGAGATCTCCGTCCTCCGTGTTTTATTCTTATATGATTATATAGAGTCGTTATTCATTTGTTTTAAAGCTCAATAAATAACAAAGAAAACCTTTGACCGGCACTTTT